>NC_064634.1:251870849-252171765 GCF_023864275.1 Schistocerca cancellata
ACACAGTCATATGCTTTAGATACATCACAGAAAATACCAACCAAAGCTGTTTTGTTTTTTGGTGCTTGTAAAATTTAGTGAGTGATGATGTAAATGTCATTCTCAGTACAGCATCTCTTCTGAAACCCAAACTGATTTATTGAGGATATTATTGTTCCTAGGCAGGATACTACTTTAGAATACATCACCTCAAAAATTTTGAAAAATTATGTCCGTAGTGAAATGGGTCAGTGTTTATCATCACCTTTCCCACCATCTTTGTTATAGAGGGGTTTACCAATGGAATATTTGAATCTCATTGGAAAAATGCATTTATTTATTATGCATTATATATTTAAGATAAGACTTATGATTCAGTAACAAAGCTTTAGCACTCTGTTGAAAACACCATACACCATCAAATCCAAAACAGCATTTGTTTTTGAGAGAATATGTAATTTCTTAATTTCAGATGGAGAAATTCATGATACATTCATATGGCTGCATTTATAAGAGTTGCTTTTTCAATATACCTCTGTGATTTTTCGCTTGAAGTGTTTGTCCCTATGCTTTCTACTATTTGCCACCTGTGACTGATCATTTATGGCCCTTCCACTCAATTAAATACTGATGTTACCCTGTTCTCTGGCTGGTTGTCCTGCCTCTTGTTTCACTGCATTCCGTACAACAATAAATCTGTTGTCGAAATTACTGATTTCTGATGATGTGCATGTTCCTTGATTTTTTACTAACTTTTCTTAGTAATTTTGAATAGTTTTTGTAATGTGCAACTACTGCAGGATCTTGACTTGTTCTTGCCAGCAGATGCATTTCCCTTCCTAACATACTTTAACTCCTCTAGTGATTTTTTACATGGCTGTTTAATAACGTCTTCTATGATTACCTTATGTGGAAAGCTACTTTCAAATAATGATATGAATTTATCATGAAACAGATTAAATGACACTGTCTGGTTCATTATATATTTCACCCTACGCCATCCCTCATAAACTATTCTTAAAAACATTTGTTCTGGAGTCATTAATTATTCTAACTGATTTGCACTGAGGAATATCAATATCGTAAATTCCAGCTTTTCTGAATTGTGCAGGTATGAACACACTGCAATAAATCCTACATTTCCATAACCTCCCTGACTCCAACCTTCACAAGTCCCTACGCTTCACCCAACTAATCCCTTTCCCTGCTCCTACTCCAGCACTACGCAGTCTTCTATTACACCAATGCACCCACTGGTCTTTTTCCCCTCCTCTAATTCTCTCCTTTTCACCCCCCCCCCCTCCCCCCAAAAAGGGAAATAACGTTTCAACTAAACTCAGCTACTCTACCCTTTCCCCATCAAGGGGCCTTGCATGCCCCTACAAGCAGCACTATACCACCCCCTATCCCTACCCAGTAACCCTTCCCCTCCACAACCCAACTTCCTAAACACCACCACCCACAGATTGCTTCTCCCTTTAGACACAGTTGCTAGCAACCCAATCTTAGTGGCTAGAGACAGAGTGTGTGTGTGTGTGTGTGTGTGTGTGTGTGTGTGTGTGTGTGTGTAAGTAAGACCTTTTGTCCAAAAGCTCAAATGTATAGCAGTCTCTTTGTTCTCCCTGTCTGGGACTCAGTGTGTCTTCTATATGGTGAGCAGCACTCTATCCTTCTCATAACACTATCCATTATTCCATTCTGGATTTTCCATGGTTTGACAATTCCTCTGTTTCAATGACAAAATGAGGTGTATAATCAATGTATTAATTGGGATTTTATATAAATATTAATTTTTAGCTCTATTTCCAAATCATTATTTTTGCGTAGAGTACTTTTATAATACCACATTTATATATTCTCACTGTAGAAGCTACATTTACTTTCTACACGTTAATTTTATGAATCCCCTTTAACTAGTTTTTATGTAAGCCATGCTCAACTAGTATTACAGAGATAATGGTGTATAAGATGTATGGCAATGTAAACTAGAGGACATTGCAAGACAGATTTTGATTTGAGAATGAGAGCAACACTAAACCAAAAGATGACTGATAAAAGAGCTAATAATTAAAACAGTGGAAAAGTATGTAGACAAAAGTTGTTGTTGTTTTTGTGGTCTTCAGTCCTGAGACTGGTTTGATGCAGCTCTCCATGCTACTCTATCCTGTGCAAGCTTCTTCATCTCCCAGTACCTACTGCAACCTACATCCTTCTGAATCTGCTTAGTGTATTCATCTCTTGGTCTCCCCCTACGATTTTTACCCTCCACGCTGCCCTCCAATACTAAATTGGTGATCCCTTGATGCCTCAGAACATGTCCTACCAAACGATCCCTTCTTCTGGTCAAGTTGTGCCACAAACTCCTCTTCTCCCCTTTTTTGTCATCCAGTTCTTCCTATTCAGTACCTCCTCATTAGTTATGTGATCTACCCATCTAATCTTCAGCATTCTTCTGTAGCACCACATTTCGAAAGCTTCTATTTTGTTCTTGTCCAAACTATTTATCGTCCATGTTTCACTTCCATACATGGCTAGACTCCATACAAATACTTTCAGAAATGACTTCCTGACACTTAAATCTATACTCGATGTTAACAAATTTCTCTTCTTCAGAAACGCTTTCCTTGCCATTGACAGTCTACATTTTATATCCTCTCTACTTCGACCATCATCAGTTATTTTGCTCCCCAAATAGCAAAACTCCTTTACTACTTTAAGTGTCTCATTTCCTAATCTAATACCCTCAACATCACCCGACAAAAGAGAGAAAAGGGAAACTGCTTAATATTTTTCAAACAAAATCTATGTAGCAAAAACAGGAATGTACTTTCATATAAAATGCCCCATGGACTACAAACAAACTATTACTACTAACCTTGTTGTGGAACGACCTGCAAGACATTTCAGCATTTTCATTTGTGTTTTCTTAGAGATGTTTCTTAAGTGAACTGATTTAAGAAAGTGCATGCAGAGACTATTTATTGTTTATATGACTGTTATCTCAAGACTGTGTGTTAATATAGTCAACATACAAAAATGTCTTAAGTTTTAAATCAACAGCTATTATCTGATGTTTTCTCTCATCACATATGTATCATTCTGTACTATGTTGGATTACACTTATAATTTTACCGTACTGTCTTTATTCTTTTGGTACTTAAATGTCAATTAGCAAATAGTCAAGTTCCTTGTGAAAAGTTTTCAGTACTTCATTTTAGTTTTCAACCTTTTTAGGTTCAAGTTAATTAAAATACAACACCAATTTTGAAACTTCACTTGGCTAAACAAAGAAACAAAATTATCACTTATAGATCACCTGCAGGGTCATCCTGGATTATTAATATTTTGCATATTCATTCAGAGATAAATTCTAATCATATCTTGTATATATTCACACATTTGCAATTTACTAAACAGAGGCAACTTTGTGCATTTCAAATGATCAAAAATTCAAAATTTTATGTAGTTGGTTGTTTTGTATTTTGCTTCTATTGCAGACACAAACAATAAAAAATTTTACAACATTTGTTACTTTGCATATGTAACACGTTACACAAGGAAATAAATGCTCAGTTTATAATTGGTTTGTTAATTAATACATTTGTCTTTTTTCACATATATCAGTACCACGACTGATTGTATGCAAAAATCTACATTGTGAAACAATTCTTCTCATGAAATATGTTCTTTCACAACTATACAGGGTGACCATATTTTCTGGAGATAATACGTGTCTTAGGGTCACAAAATGTGATGCATATATTTCATACAACATTCTGTGAGTGGAAATCAATTTTTGAAATTTTTCAGTCATTGGTGGCTCCTTCTGGCAGAAGGGTTGAAGGGGAAGGAACTGGATGACAAAAAAGAGGAACTGGCAAGGTTTAGAAAATGAAGTTGCCCAAAAGCTCAGGTCAGGGTGTATCCCATGATCCTAGGTTCTGGATGACTTTTCCAAACTCTCCCCATTTCCTAAACCTTGTTAGCCCTTTTCTTTCACTTCCTTCCTTCCCCTTCAACCCTTCCACCACATATACCTGTGTGGATGGATATGTGTGTGTGTGCGCGCGCGAGTGTGTACCCGTCCTTTTTTCCCCCTAAGGTAAGTCTTTCCGCTCCCGGGACTGGAATGACTCCTTATCCTCTCCCTTAAAACCCACATCCTTTCGTCTTTCCCTCTCCTTCCCTCTTTCCTGATGAGGCAACAGTTTGTTGCGAAAGCTTGAATTTTGTGTGTATGTTTGTGTTCGTTTGTGTGTCTGTCGACCTGCCAGCACTTTCATTTGGTAAGTCACATCATCTTTGTTTTTAGATATATTTTTCCTTCGTGGACTGTTTCCTTCTATTATAAAAGTGACAATCTTTATACAAAGATGTGAGTTTCTCTTTTTAGTAGGCACCCCAGCTTCAACTTCCTGATCCTGTTAGTTTAAATGACTACTTTATTAAGCACCACTAGCTAGCTGTGTATGCCTAGCTTGTGGATACTTATGTCATGTCCATTGATTACAGTGCCATACATAACTGTGAAAAGCATGAGATATCTGTTTTCTACTACTTAGAAGGATGTTTGGTCCACAACCAATGAATAACTGAGAGTAGGTACCATATTTAAACTAATTAGTAGTACAAAAAAGTTTTCTCTTAAACTAGCATCCTCATGAAGACTAAGTTTCTTAAAAGATGTGAGTAATCCAACAGTTTTAAGAATTTTAGTTCCATTCATGTGAAACTAGTAGGGAAAGCATAACGGAAAAAGATCATTTCAGTCCAATCTGGCAGGATCTGTTAAGAAAGTAAACCACTTGTCTCTCATTCATAGAGACATTGCCTTATATAGAATTTATTAGTACAATTCCATGAATGGTCCACAAAGTGGGACTTCCACTTCTGGTATGATGAAAATCAGACACAGGGTGGTAAGTGTGTATGGGCCACCTATTAATCAACTGTAACTGAGAGAGTGGCTTTCCTAATCTTTGTTTTCACCCTGAAGTTTCAAGGTCAGTTTATATTAGGTCTAAAAGTGATGTCTAGAACAATACAGAAAAATAAAGCAATAAATTTGTGAAAACAGATATTCAAAATTGCACAGTTATCAGTTGTTATGTTGCAAGTAGATGAAGAGACATTTAACACTGTTTGAAAGGCAGGAGAGGTATGGCGACTGCTAGAAAGATCATGAAGGTTTGGAGGACAACAGGGAGTGGAATGTTACAGTCAAGATGATTAAGTTAAGGACTATTATTTTTTCAAACATTTGTTCTGTTACTGCAATACTGAATGAACTTGAGAACAGTGCCATGCAGAGGTGAAAAACATTATTACCATATTACTTATAGGCAGAGGCTATAATGTGTGGAAATAAGTTGACAAATTATATTGGATACAGATAAACTGAGTTTGGACAAGGTAAAAACACTTTAAAACACTGATGGGATTGCTGCAAGCAGACACATAGTTTAAGAAGGGCTCTTGGAAGATATAACATAGAAATAAACATCTCTCGAACAGAGAAGTCAGGCTTGGGGAGGGGGAGAAGAGAACACACACACACACACAGACACAGAGAGAGAGAGAGAGAGAGAGAGAGAGAGAGGGAGGGTGAGAGGGAGAGAGGGGGAAAGGGGGGGGGGAGGGAGTTTTTGGAAAAGAGGGTGAACAAACAATGTAGGCACTGTGCTGCGCGATATGCCATTATAAGAAGCAGTATGCGATAAGACAGTGCAATAGAACAGTAACAGTTCTAAAAGATGTTACACACAAGTTACTGCACAAGAGATTGCAATGGAGCAAGATAACTTAGACTAAGGAAAAATTATTCCTAGAAAGCTACCTATATTTTTATTTAAAAAACTATGTGATTGATTTAACAAGCTGAATGGAAGGGACCAGGTTTCTGCAAACTGTAGCACTTTCACAGTGCTTTTTGTTGATCTCTCATGAGTTCATCGAATGTTGCATACTAGCCAGCATCACTGCCCTTGCCACATTCATTTGTCATCTGGAAAGTTATTTTATTTGAACTATAGTGCAATTTTCTGGGGTGTTAAGTACGTATGTGCCACCTATTAATCAGCTGCAGTTGACAGAGTGGCTTTCCTAAACTTTTGTTGTTTTTTCACCCTGAAGTTTCATCATCATAAAAATGATCTGACACAAGAACTATGAGCAAGAGGCCAAAGGTGAAATACATCTACAGTTAGTGACTTCTCTTAAGAGTCAAATAAGCAGGAAGAATCGTGCACTGCTTTAAAAAGACTTTCACCGTAGCACAGGCCAGATTAAATCTCTTTGTGAGCTTGATGCAGCGTGTATTTTGGAGACCCCTAGATTAACACATTAGTTACAGTGGTTGACATAATTTCACGAGTGGACTGAAAACCAGTAACAGAACATACAGCTTGTGTTGGTCGACATTATATAATGTGGCAGTTCTCCAGGCTCAAGGACAATAATTTTATGATTAATTCTTTTCTTTAACACCATTAGGTTGCTGTAAATCGCACAACAGTACACCCATGTGATTTCAATATCAGAAGTTAATTAAACCTAATGGTTGGTACAGACCACTAATCTCAATCCAACTGAGCATCTCTGACAATTTATAGTATGTACTGGAGCCAAGATCATTCCCGGCTATGAAGACTAAAGAAATGTACACCATAAATTCAAGCAAAAGGGAAATCCCTGCAGTTCGTATAAGGTTCATACACAAGAACAGAAAATCTGAAGTAATACAAGAAGACATCATCACTGTCTACTTAAGCAACTGCCTGTACTTATGTGCCGTATTGTTTTTAGTGAGACTGTAAAAGTATGCTAGCATGTAATATATGTCTTTATATATTTTATTGCCCATTCAACAAACCTAATACACAAGAAATAAAAAAAAAATGATAATCAGACTTCATTAGGATGTAATAACAGAAAAATTAATGTCTGTATTGTACTAAAAAATTACTACTTACCTGTGTTTTTTCCTTAAGGACATAACGATTGTAGACAGCAGATCCAATATCACTACCAGCAAGGATAAAAAATACAAGAGCCTGCAGAATCGCAAACTTCATCTCATTCCAATTCTGGAAAAAATACAAGACATACAATTAATCTATCTATTTTCAAACATACAAACTCACAAAGCAATATATTCACATTAACTGGTGTATAAATACTACTGAAGGTTTCTGAGACAAGTTTACTAACCATTATTATTGTGGCCACATGTGCTGTAATTAGAGCATATACACCACCTGATGCACCTGCTAAGTAAACACTTGGATCAGACACAGAGGTCCCCAATGAACCAGCAATTACTCCAGCAAAATATACTATCAGAACTCTCCATCCATGATGCACCATTTCTAATGGTATCCCAAGAAGTATCTGGACTAGAAGATTTGCAATCAAGTGGAATGGACTGAAAAGAAGACAATTATCCATTAGTGCAACCAGCACATATGAGGTAAAAAAAAAAAATAAAAGAGTACTTTCTAGGCTGATTTTAACATGCAAATAGTGTATAATAGTGTATGTGTGTGCTGGAAATAATAACTGTTGCCCACACAGGTGGGAGTATGTGGGTGTGGGGGGGGGGGGGGCGGGGGTGGAGGGGGGCTGCATACAGACATGTAGAGTCAGAGAGAGAGAGAGAGAGAGAGAGAGAGAGAAAAGCAGAAACAGGTTCCATGCAACCTTAAAGAGCAACCTTCACATAATTACAGTGAAGCTGTTACCGCATGAATAATGTTCTAAGATACCATGGAGTTTAAAGTTGAAGTGAGTAGATGATACTGATGATGTTTGGTTTGTTGGGCACTCAACTGTGCAGAAATTCCCAGCCTTTTCTCAGACCAATCTCACCACTTTCATGAATGATGATGAAATGATGAGGACAACACAAAAACCCAGTCATCTCGAGGCTGGTGAAAATTCTTGACCCTGCTGGGAATCGAACCTGGGACCCCATGGCTCGGGAAGCGAGAACTCAACCGTGAGACCACGAGCTGCGGACTTTGAAGTGAATATACATCATAGTTGTGAACATAGAATATTTGATCATGCTAGTGCGGGTGAAATACATTTGAACTTCACAACCTTGCTTTCCAAGTTGTTGATATGTTAATTTGCTTTGCTGAGAGTGTTGTTTACTGCTGAAGAGTTTATTGATGTCATTGCATCACAGAAGCATCAGTCTGATTTGAAAGAAGGTACGCTTCTTACTGTGAAGAATTTTCTTCCAAGACAGAAATGTTATTTTACTAATGCAGCATTTATTCCATTTGCAAGAACTTTTGAAACATGCCTTTTCATCCATTGTCTCTGATTTTATGTTGCACCAGTGAAGTCCCATCGCACCGTGCGGTGGGCGAGGTAAATCACACAATGTATTGCTCCACAGACTTCCACTGAAATGTTTGTTGGGAGACCTGGATAATTTTTATACTCTGCTACAAGTATGCCACCAATCTAAATAATGGTCACCATCCTTGTTTTCTTATGTGAGACAGAGTTAAAACAACTACTTCCTCTATCCCACTAATCATGCCCTGTAGTCATCTGATCCTGTCCAAAAGCTCCCAACTCCAAACGCTGGATTGGACAATGAACTCCATAGTCAGCCACTTTGTCATCAATTGGTTTCCACCGTATTCTCAGGAAACCATAGGATCACATTCCACAGTCAAAGAGGATGACACATCCACATTCACATCTACAAAAATACTCCGCAAGTCATCGAATGTTGTGTGGTGAGGGAGGGGTTTGGTTGGTTGGGTGTTGGTTGGTTGGTTGGTTTAAAAGAGGGGGAGGGACCACACTGCTAGGTCATTGGTCCCTTGTTCCGATTAAAATAATTCCACAAGGGTGGGAATAAAATAATTGAGATATACAAAGCACAGATGGAAGAAAGCAGAAAACCACAAGAATGATACAGGGGTAACAAACACAAAAATGGACAATATTGGGCAAGAAAAACACAGAGAGATGCAATAAACATGTAGAAGAGATCAAAGCAAGAGAGCAGATTACCATGGCTGGCTGACCATGCGAATGAAACGGAGAAGCCAGCCACTCTGCAGTGCATTAAAACCTCCACCCTATAAGCACTAGGGTGGAGGACACAGAGGGACAAAGGACATGTGCTAAAACTTGGATCAAATGGTAATACCCACCTCACAAATAAAACGTAAAACTAAAGCTGCTGTTGAGGCACTGTCACCCAACACCAAAGGTAGGGTGCTGAGAAAGTTAGGACAACTGATTCCCTGTGAGAGGAGTGCATGGAAGACTTCCACAAATTTTTAGTCTCCTTAATGACACGCAGTTTGTTGTGCATACTGTTATACCATTCCGTCTCCCAAAGCCGAAAAACCCTGCGGCGTAAGACAGAATGCAGGTCAGTTTTGGAGATGCCCATCTCCTGAAGCGGTTTCCGCATAGCATGTTTGGACAGCCCATTGGTAAGTTCGTAGCCTGGGATTCCGACGTGTCCTGTGGTCCACACAAACACCACTGAACAATGGGGCCATTCCATGGGATAGATGGACTCCTGAATGGATGCTACCAAAGGATGGTGAGGATAGCACTGGTCAATAGCTTGGAGGCTGCTCAAGGAGTCAGTACACAGGAGAAATGACTCGCCATGGCATGAGCAGATGTGCTCAAGAGCATGAGATAAGGCCACCAGCTCTGCAGTGAAAACACTGGAGTCATGTGGCAAGGAGGGCCGTTCAGTATGTCCCCCATCAATATACACAAAGTCTATGTGTAAACCACTTCATGGCCCCGGTACATGTTGAGAATCGATAGGAAGTGATAGTGGAGAGCCGCAGGGTTAGTGGAGTCCTTAGGGCCATGCGAAAGGTACAGAAGAATATTCAGCATAGATGTACACCATGGAAGTGTATGTGAAGGGACCTCGAGGAGAAGTGGTAACGTGAAGGACTCCAGTTCAGACAGAAGGGACTGGACGTGAACCGCAATCGTAAGCCCTTACCTGGGCCACCAATGCAAGAGATGAACCGCCGTGGGTGGGAAAAGGAGATGGTAATTTGGATGCACAGGAGAACTATGAACATGTGAAATGTAACTGGCGAGCAGTTGTGCACGCCTAACCTTCAATGGAGGGACTCCGGCCTCCACCAGGACACTGGTCACCAGACTCATTCTAAAAGCTTCAGTCACTAGGCAAACACCACAGTGGTGCACTGGGTCACATATATGCAATGCTGAGGGCACCGCCAAACTGTAAACCCGACTCCCATAGTCAAGGCGGCATTGAACAAGGGCTCTGCAGAGCTGCGGCAGCATAGAGCGATCTGCAACCCAGTTGGTGACGCTGAGGCAGCGAAGGACATTGAGGTGCTGCCAGCACTTCCAATTAAGCTGATGAAGGTGAAGTAGGCAAGTCAACTGGGCTTCAAAAACCAGTCCTAAGAATCAATATGTCTCCACTACAAAGTGGATCATCATTAAGGTAAAGTTCTGGTTCTGGATGAAAGGTGCGACGCCAAAAGAAATGCATGACACGAGAATCCACGGCTGAAAACTGAAAGCTGTGGGCTAGAGCCCGTGACTGCGCCTTGTGAATGGCTCCCTGTAGGCGCCGATCAGCAACACTATTACTGGAGGAGCAGTAGGATATGCAGAAGTCATCCGCATACAGAGAAGAAGAGACCAACAGCCCTACAGCTACTGCTAGGCCATGAATAGCAACCAAAAATAGACACACACTCAATACAGAGCCCTGTGGAATGCCATTCACCTGAATGTGAGGGGAACTATGGAAGGTACCGACTTGGACATGGAAAGTACAGAGTGACAGGAAATTTTGGATAATAATTGGGAGCGGGTCCCAGAGACCCGATTCATACAATGTGGCAAGGATATGATGTTGCCAGGTCATGTCGTATGCTTTACGTAAGTCTAAGAAAACGGCAACCAGATGCTGACGTCTGGAAAAGGCTGTTTGGATGGCAGACTCAAGGAACACAAGATTATCAGTGGTAGAGCGACCCTGGCAGAAGCCACTCTGACATGGAGCCAGTAGGCCACACAACTCCAGGACCCAACCCAACCGCTGACACACCATACGTTCCAGCAGCTTGCAAAGAAAGTTGGTGAGGCTGATGGGCCAGTAGCTATCCACATCAAGTGGGTCTTGACTGGGTTTGAGCCATTGTGACGGAAAGATGCCATCGCACCAGATCCGGTTGAAGATGACGAGGTGATGTCACTTGTACTCAGACGAGAAATGTTTGATCATCTGATTGTGGATCCGATCTGGCCCAGGAGCTGTGTCGGGACAATGTGCAAGGGCGCTGAGGAGCAGCCATTCTGTAAATGGGGCGTTATATGGTTCACTGTGGCGTGTTGTGAACGAGAGGACTTTCCTTTCCTCTGCCGTTTGAGGATGCGATTGGCTGGGGATAGTTCTCCGATACAGAGGCTCCAGCATAGTGCTCAGCAATGTGCTCAGCAATTGCGTTTGCGTCGGTAGAGAACACGCTATTGATGTTAATGCCAGGGACACCTGTTGGGATCTGGTACCCAAAAAGATGTCTGATCTTCGTCCAGACTTGGGAAGGTGATGTATGGCACTCAATGGTTGACACATACTTCTCCAAACACTCCTGTTTCCATCGTGTTACACGCTGGCGAATGTAGACACAGTGCTGCTTAAAGGCTATTACGTGCTGTAGGGAAGGGAAGAGTGCCGCTTATATCACTGTAGAGCTCGCCGATGCTCTTTAATCCCCTCAGTGACTTCTGGTGACCACCAAGGGACTGTCTTTCGCCGGGAGCACCCTAAAGAACAAGGGATCGCTTTTTCCGCTGCAGAAACGATCGTTGTAGTGACTTGCCCAATGACAACATCGAACATCGATGGCACCATGTGGGGGAGTTTCAATGGTGACAGCAAAGGTGAAGGCTTCCTGCTCTGTCTTGTTTAAACTCCATCTGGGTAGGCATCTGTGGGCATGACAACAGGGAGTGACAGGAAGATGGGAAGTGGTCACCACAACACAGGTTGTCATGTGCTCTCCAGTGGATAGATGGGAAAAGGCCAAGACTGCAAACCAATAGATCAATGGCCGAATAAGTGCCATGGGGGCACCTGTATTTAACAGGCAGAGGTCGAGTTGTGACAGTAAATTTTCGACCTCCCTACCTTGGCCAGTAAGCATGGCGCCACCCCACAAGGGGTGAAAGGTTTAGGAAGTTGATTAATCAGTGCAGCCAATATGTTCAGGGGTTTTGCACTATCCAGAGGAAAATTTACATTGCAGACAGCTATTTCCTGTGTCATCCTTATCCTGACAGCCACAGCTTCAAGAGGGGTTTCAAGGGGCACAAGTTCACTACAAACTGAGTTCAGGACATAGACGCGAACTCCACCTGACACCCTATTATAGTCAGCACAGTTCCTGTAATATCCCTTATAGCTGCGGAGGGCAGGGGTCCGAATTTCTGGGAACCAGGTTTCCTGGACGGCAATGCAGAAAGCAAGTGTAAAGCTTAACAGTTGCCATAGCTCAGCCAGGTGGTGGAAAAAAACCACCACAGTTCCACTGGAGGATTATGATCTTGAGACTGGGAAGGCATGAAACTCTCAATGAGGCAGTCTACACCTCAGGGTCACCTGCTGCCACCAGATGAGTACCCGTGCGATCGACATCCATTGTGCCTGAGGGTCCAGTGAGATCTAGGTCCTCAGCAGATGCCAGAATCTGCACCTCATCCTCAGACACAGAGCTTGTAGGTATTGGTGGTGTGGGTGCCACCGCAGTGCCTTGGTTCTTGGGGGTCTTCTTCTTTTTAGGTTTCTCTCACTGATGCTTAGGTTTGTCCGGCTGTGAGGGCTTCACTGATTCCATCTCAGGGACTGAGGAGGACCATGAAGCCCTACAACCATCTAACCCTGGTTGCTTCAGCCACTGGCGGGTCTCAGCTTTGCCACTGGTAGGAACCTGGGAAGGGAGTGACACAAGGGATCCCTTCCGGGCAAAAGGAGCCAAAAAAGACTTACGCTACTCCAGCTGAGAAGTGGGGACCGAAGTCCAGGATAGTTGGGGGGGGGGGGGGGATGTTGCTCCTGAAGTAGGTTGTGCAGAAGCAACAGGGAGGGAGGTGCCCCCCACCATCAAGGGGACAGGTGGAGTCTGACAGCTCAGAGAGGCAACTGTACACGGCGAAACGGAAGATGGTAGAACCACTGTTGTAGCAGCGGTGTAGGTTGACGTCATATGCACAGGATGTAGCCTCTCATATTTTCTCTTAGCCTCAGTGTAGGTTAGTCGGTCCAGGGTCTTGTATTCCAGTATTTTTCTTTCTTTCTGGAGAATCCTGCAGTCTGGCGAGCAAGGTGAATGGTGCTCTCCGCAGTTGACACAGGTGGGAGGCGGGGCACAAGGAGTATTGGGATGTGAAGGACGTCCACAATCCTGACAGGTGACTCTGGAAGTACAGCAGGAAGACATTGATCGAACTTCCAACACTTAAAACACCGAATTGGGGGAGGGATATATGGCTTTACATCACAGTGCTAGATCATCACCTTGACCTTCTTGGGTAATGTGTAAATGAAGGCACCAGTGGCAACCTGATTATCCCTCAGACCCCAGTGGACGCACCAGACAAAATGGACACCTCACCACTCTAAATTGGTGTGCAGCTCATCATCAGACTGCAAAAGAAGGCCCTTGTGAAATATGAAACCCTGGACTGTATTTAAGATCTTATGGGGCATGATGGAAACAAAAAAATCCCCCAGCTTGTCACAGGTGAGTAGTGCCCGTGGCTGAGCAGAAGATGCTGTTTTGATCAAGCCCTCCACCTCCCCAAACTTGTCCTCTAAATGCTCCACAAAAAACTGAGGTTTCATTGACAAGAAAGATTCCCCATCAACTCTCGTACATAAAAGGTACCGGGTTGAATAAGATTCGCTGCCATCCTTAGGCTGGCATTCCTCCCATGCTGTGGCCAGAGGGGGGAAGGGGGGGGGGGACGATTTAGGGTCGTGTTTTTTAGCATTGAAGTTAGACCTTGACTGCTTAGAGACTGCTGGTGTTTGACCACCAGCAAGAGATGACGTACTACTCTTCAAGACGTGTCATTCACCCTGATGCCACCAACTCTGGCCAGGGGCCCTCCCCAAGGGTGCCACCCAGCCACAGCAAAGGCCACCTGGCAGTATGGCCATTGCTGGGAGTCCCAATGCCCCAGGGTGACAGGCATACCTGGGGAGTTAACGGTGCAGGCATCAGCAGAGCAATCCCTGAGTGGTCAAGGGGCTACACCCAACAGGGTACACGGCAGCCCCACCACAATGGACTGGCTACCATGCTGGATATCAGGCGCAAACGAGCTAAGAGGTCCATTATTGTTGACAGTGCAGAAAGCGATACTGCACAGAGGATGGAGGAAAATGCACCCAGGAGGGTGACCTCGTCCAACAGCTGGAGAACGAGCGGAAGTGCAGATCCACATCAACAAAGGACATGAGAGGTCTCAGCACATGACGGACACTATGCACCATGTAAGGCGCCCTTCCTCAATTGGCTCATTCTTCGAGTAAATTTTGAAAAATGGAGATTAAATCCTACAGGGGACCATCACATAAAGGCCTCTTACAACAGGCAGGAATACCTCGGGGCTATTCTAACGCCCAGACCCACAGGGGGAGGTGGGGGGAGGGGGGGGGGGGGTTGTACTCTATACCACTACTGGTCATTCCGTTTCCTGTTCCACTTGCGAATAGAGTGAGAGGAAAAACAACTGTCTACATGCCTCTGTACGAGTCCTTATTTCTTGTATCTTATCTTTGTGGTGCTTGCATGCAATGTAAGTTGGTGGCAGTAGAATCTTTCTGCAGTCAGCTTCAAATGCTGGATCTTAAAATTTTCTTAATAGTCTTTCTCAAAAAAGAACTTTGCCTTACCTCCAGGGAGTCCCATTTGGGCTCCAGAAGCATTTCCGTAACACGTGTTGTTCAAACCTACTAGTAACAAATCTAGCAGCCTGCCTCTGAACTGCTTCCATGTCTTTCTTCAATACAACCCGATATTGATCCCAAACATTCGAGCAGTATTCAAGAATAGGTCGCACCAGTGTACTATATGTGGTCTCCTTTACAGGTGAACCATTCTTTCTTAAAATTCTCCCAGTAAGTCGAAATTGACTATTAGCCTTCCCTACCACAATTGTCACATGCCCATTCCATTCCACATTACTCTGCAACGTTACGCCCAGATGTTCACACAACTTGACTGTGTTATGCAGGACACTAGTAATATTCTATCCAAACACTACAAGTTTGTTCTTCCTACTCATCTGCATTAACTTACATCTTTCCACATTCACAACTAGCTGACATTCATCACACCAACTAGGAATTTTGTCCAAGTCGTCTTGTATCTTCCTACAGCCAGTCAACTTCAACACCTTACCACACACTACAGCACCATCAGCAAACAAGTGCAGATTGCTGTGCACCCCACTGCCAAATCCGTTATGTATACAGAGAACAACAGTGGTCCTATCAACACTTTCTCTGGGCACTCCCGAGGATGCCCTCGTCTCTGATGAACACTCACTGTTGAAGACAACATACTGCGTTCTATTACTTAAGAAGTCTTCATGCCACTCACATATCTATGAACTTATTCCTTCATTAACAGCCTGCAATGGGGCACTGTGTCAAATGCTTTCCAGAAATTTAGAAATTGGAATCTGCCTGTCGCCGTTCATTCATAGTTCGCAGTGTGTCATGTGATAAAAGGGCAACCTGAGTTTCGCCCAAGTGATGCTTTCTAAAACCATGCCGATTCGTGAATAAAAGCTTCTCAGTCTCAAGAAAGTTTTAATAAATTCGAACTGAAAATGTGTTAAACACTCGCCTTTGAAAATTACCAGGTTGGGTCAGAATACCACCCAATAGTTGGATCATGCAAAGACCAGACACTTCTCTCCACTTGTTTGTGTGCTGGAGGAGGAGAACTGTTTTCACAACAGACGCTGTCGATCACAATAACAACCAGCACTTGCTGACAGCCAAATAAATTTGGTAATGGCCTGTTTGGAATTGAAGAACATGGGATTTGATAATATTTTACTAATTTTGGTTTTGACACTTTTAAAACTATTCACTGAGTTGCAAAATTATTGACTATTATTAATTCCACCCACTATCACATATAACAGTTACTGTTGCCTATAACTAAACTTGACTGTATTTGATTCTGAATTGGTGAGGGCAAAGAAATACCTAAGCCAGTCACTGTTGGATGTTTTGGTGTTTAGGTTTAACATGGTCATTAACTGTATTATTACACTGGTTTTCATAGTGACTAAATGTTATTTTCTGCTTAATTAAATTACTATTTTTAAAAGCTTCCACTTTAAATTCTGATCAAAGCAATGCAGATCAGTGGTATTACAAGTTAAACATGAAGTCAAAAATATTGAAACAAACAGTTTATGGGAGGATCAGAGCACGAGTTTGTGAGCTGTCACTTTAGTATACTTCTCTCATAATTATTACAGTCCAGAGAGATCCATTACAAAAATCTCAGGTATTTATATGGTGTACAGCTTATTGAGATCAATACGAATTTCTCAAGAGATGCTGTCAGGAAAATTGGCTGTAAATATTATTTTGATGTCGCAATTTGCATTCAGTAGTTAACTTTCCAAGATATATGCAGCAGAAACCTGATTGAGAACATTTACATACACAGCACTCAGGCTGCATAATTAGGGATTCACCTATTGTTGATGCACTATCTGACCACAGCATACAACTAGTGAAAAGAACAATGTAGAACCACACAGTTATTATACATATCGCATAATGCAAATATATTAATGATTTCAGGATACAGTGTTTTAGGGATTAGATAAAATAGGTGTATATTAGGTACTAATGTGAAATTCAAAGTATTTTGACTCCAGGTATTTTGAAGTAGCTCTCCTAAAAAAAAGCGGGCGGGGGGGGGGGGGGGGGGGGGTGTCCATTAAACAAAAAAAGAAAGAATGGCGTCAGCCACACAACTAAAGTGATTAAAATATCACATAAAAGAAAATGGAAATTTGTATAAAGGCTTTAAAAAGTAAATATCCTGTATTATTTCTACTCTACCAAATGTAGTGTATTACTTTCCAAGAATGTATACATCATTACATAAATTAATAATAAAGGTAACAAATAAAACTACATGACATACAGTGAAATGAGACAAAGGACAATCAGTCAGTGCACAAGATACTATCACAAACTGAAAGACTATGGTGTGACCGATAATTTGCAAGCTGCTTTTACCAAAATATAAGAGAAGATATTATAGAGTAGTGTCAAAATAAAATAGAAGCAATTTACTTTGTGCATCACAATCGGGAATCTGTAACGACTGTATGATTGAATTCAATTTCTATGTTTACCAACCAAATATTAAATGCCTACTCAATCTGTAATCTGTCCAACATCAAGACTAATAGAATTTATCACTGTAAAAACAAATGTTTTGAATCACACTTAACAAAAGAACAAAAACATTTACACTGAATAACTGTTACAATGCGGGAGTGAGACAATTTTAGTGACTGGGGAGAAATTACAAAGGGAAATCCACAAGCATCAATTTTAGGTCCTGTCCCATTCCTAATATATGTGAATAACCAACCACTTTAAATATATGATGCAGATTAGAACTTTTTGCGAAGGATACAAGTTTTATAACTAATCCAATTGAGAGAAAGTAACGAAAAACATTCTTAGCAATTTTTCCATAGAGTTTTTGAGTGGATGGAATACCACCAGAAGTAAGTAGTTCAACAAATGGCCACAAAAAACCGATTAATTACTTGCACAATGACACAAAAGTCTGAAAGATGTTAAAGTAATTTTAAATTTAGTCAAAAATCCTTTCTTTTGTCAACATCATCTATTCCACAGATGAATTTTTATTTAAAATCAAGTAGCCTACGTGGCTTTAAAAATTAAAAAATAAAGATATGTTTTTACAAAACCTTCAAACCCATCTCATTTCCAGCCATGAACAATATGTTTCCACCGAGTAAATGGCACATTAGAGATGAATATCAAAGAGAACTGCACAATACTGGCTAACCACTTCCTACATATACTCAACTGTGAATCACCAAAAGGAAGACTGCGCATTGAAAACACTTAACAAATCCAGTTTCAGAACCTCGAACAATACTGGAAACAGCAAATATCAGATCACTTAAAAACAAAAACACTTGTGCTGAAGGTAGCACTGCCACTGAGATGTGAAAGTTAGGAGCAGGTCTCAGGAAAGGTCAACTGAACACACAACAGATGTGGGATCTGAAGAGAATATTTAAGATCTTCCAATGTCCTCGCACAATTGCCACCCTTGTGATCTTTAAGATGATCTATGACTCAACAGACAGTGTTCTGACACTCCAAAAGAGCTCAAAGTGGACAGAAAGACCAGAGAACACATCTACCAAACTCTTACAAATACAGAATCAAAAGAATAAACACCAGAAATTCTGAGTGCAAAATAAATGTGAAATATTTAGACTTTGCTGGTGACTTTAATATCTTTCAATGCAAATAAAAGAGTTGTGGATGTGAAGAAGTGACTTGGAGATGTGAATTCCATTTCTCTTATCTGCACAAACTTCTATCTACAAGCATCACAGCTTAAAGTTTACAGTGCCAGTTTCTTAATGGAAAAGATTACATGACATGGGTACCCAGGCAAGCTGCTACAATTGACTACTGCTGGAGATAGAGGCGGGCAGACATTACAAACTTCATCTATCAACAGGATGGATTCCATCCCTCTTCTGCCTACATTCATGAGATCTGAAACTCTGCACTAAAATACTGATGCATCAGTCTTATGCTGGAAGTAAGAGTTCAACAATTATTGTCACATTCTTCACATTAACTAAACTTCGTCCCACGTGACTGTGTGTGCGTGCAGGCCGGACATGGGAGAGGGGAGGGTCATTGGTTGAGTGTCATATTTGCAAAATTGGCAATTAGGGGACAGAAATGAGCATTTGTGAAAAGAAACAGAGTTTCTCTGGATGACTGCAAAGCTTAATGTACTGTCCAAAAACACAATTAGGATACATACACAAAACTACTTAAATCATTTGTAATGGCCCTATATTCTAAAAAGCATAGCAATACAAGTACTGAAGCTAGCAAATAACTAAATAGCACTAAATGTTAAAAATGGAACTGAAAAAGAAGTACTAGGGTAACTATTACTTCTGGGAATACTTACCGAACATGAACAAACATGTAAGTCAGGTAGCGCCAGGCTTCGTATCGTTTATGTGGATCATACATAAGTGCCACTGCAGCAGGACCGTCTGCTGCTGTTGTTCCCATAGTAACAACATCAAACAGGAATGTAATCACCTGAAGACAGATAAAACATAAAATTACTGTGTAGGAAAGTCTTCATATTCAACATCTCTCCTACTAATGTGTGCCGTTTCTTAGGGTAAAGAGATAAAGAAAAAAAGAAAGAAGAGAAAAAAAGAGTATCTACTTATTTTATTTGATCTCCCAGAAATTGTTTTTTTCCCTACGCATATACACCTCCATCACTTGTATTTCTGAAAACAACTGAAATCTTTGGACATCAACAAAAAGACTTCTATATACTGAATACTATGAAACAAACAACAAGAAAGAGCAATTTCTATGACCAAATGAAAATTACCACAGGACATACATTTGCACTAAGATGCCGATGCCACACCTAACATGGAATTGATGTTTGGTTTGTGGGGCACTCAACTGCGAGCTCATCAGCACCTGTACAAAGTCCCAGTTTTTATACAGTCCAATATTTTACACAGCCCAATCTAGCCACTGTCACACATGATGATTATGATGAAATGATGAGGACAATATAAACACTCAGTCCCCTCAGCAGAGAAAATCCCCAACCCGGCCGGGAATCGAACCCAGGACCCCGTAATCCATAGGCAGCAATGCTAGCCACTAGACCATGAGCAGTGGACACCACACCCAACATGACTTGGCGAAATGGGATGCGCGCGCATGCCGTGTGTGTGTGTGTGTGTGTGTGTGTGTGTGTGTGTCCGTCCGTCCATAAAAACAAGACAGATTTAATGCACTTTGCCACATGTGATGGATATAGTTCCCACTTTCACACAGGCATTTGCTTCACACAATTCCTCAGCATCACAAAATATTTACTTTTATAGAACAATTTTATTAATCTGAAACTGCTTAACTGATTGTATCATGGATGTTAGTATTAGCCTAGTATTACAGCTTCCTGACAGACAAACTGTGTACCAGGCTGGCACTCGAATCTGAAAGAATGCCTTTTATATGCAATCCTCACACCCACCAAGTTATCAAAGCATAACTCATGACTCACCACCACAGCTTCACTTCTGCCAGCTCCTCTTCCCTATTTTCCAGTCCCAGTCCTCCTCCTCCCCTCCACCCCCCCCCCCCCCCCCCACACACACACACAAGCTTGTTGAATATATGCCCTATACAAGCTGTGGGTGTTCATTATGTTTGATTATTGTAGTCATGAATTTAAATTATTTTCAGCCATCCAAAAAAGTTTATAATCATTTTATCAGTTAACAGAAATTTCTCACTCTCTCTCTCTCTCTCTCTCTCTCTCTCTCTGAAACACACACACACACACACACACACACACACACACACACACACACACTTGCCAACTAATTCATTGCAAAATTCAACACATTTGGTTTTCGAATTAACTTCAACACCTGTAGTCCGAAAACAATTGGGTGCACTAAGTAGCTGATTACCTCTGTGGGACACATGGTACTCATGTGCAGTACAGAGCAAATGTTGGCAATATATCATCATTTCAAGCTGGAGATGGCCAATGTAAGAGTGGGTAGACAATGACAAACAAGTGGTTCAAATGGCTCTGAGCACTATGGGACTTAACATCTGAGATCGTCAGTCCCCTAGAACTTAGAACTACTTAAACCTAACTAACCTAAGGACATCACACACATCCATGCCCGAGGCAGGATTCGAACCTGCGACCGTAGCGGTCACGCGGTTCCAGACTGAAGCGCCTAGAACCGCTCGGTCGCGCCGGCCAGCAATGACAAACAAACTGATATCATCTACACAACTGAAAACTGCTCACATTTTCTGGATGACCATTCGATGACTTTCTATGTGTGCTGTGTATCAACATTCACTCAGCTGAAATAATTATTAATGATTTAGTATGAAGTACTAAATCTTGGCTGAGGTGACAAACAAATATGTAGCATATCACTAAGATATGATAATTTTATTTGCAATGCTCTGAAAACTACTGATTTACATTATGAACATAGACTTATTTGTACCCATGATTGAATGCATATCATGATTGTTGTGACAGTGCCACGACATTTAACAGTGCCGCTACGACAGTACACGCAAACGGCGATAGAGGCGCTCTGCAACTTGGCTGAGCGTGGGAATGCCACCTAGCTACGAACGGCGCCGGCCGCATGTCATGGCACAGCAGTTGAATGAGAGATACTGAGTTGTTGGTATGTAACCAGCTATTGTTTCTAAGTGCGTGTGTTTGAATATCCACGCAATTATTGGTGATTAAAGGTTATAACACTTTTTGGCAACGAGGTCAGATATTTTCACTGTGTTGTGGATTTGTGTGTTCGTGACGGGGCAGACATGGAACAGCTTATGCAAGCGTTCATTGAACAACAAACACAGCTGACGGCTGCTATTCAGGCGTTGTCGACGTTTCTTACTCATCGTCTGTCTTCCCCTTCTCCGCCTCCATTCCCTCATTACGACGAGGCCGCTGAAGACTGGGAGGATTATGAGAAGCGTTTGCGGCAACACTACTTGGCTTTCGGCGTTGTCGACGCTCCTATGTGTAAGTCGTTATTTCTATCTTGGATTTCCCACGGATCTATCAGCTGCTATCTCAGTTAGCCCCTCTGCGGGAACCTGCCTCCCTGTCCTTCCAAGAAATGTGTGACTTATTGTCTAACTATTACCACAAAAACACCCACGTCGCTGCCGCCCGCGTGGCATTCTACCGGTGTCGTAAACAGCCCCATCAATCTTACCGGGCTTGGGCGGCGGAACTACACAGTCTGAGTAGGAAATGTCAGTTTGTCACGGATACTCATCATGAGTCTTATGCTGATTCAATGGTTAGGGATGCTATTCTACGGCTTGCTCCTGATAAAGAAGTTCGGCAACGTGCCCTACAACTGCCAAACCCGTCGTCGTCGGAAGTTCTAAGCATAGCTCAATCCTTTGAAGTGTCTCACGCTGCTGGCGCGCAAATAGACACGTGGTGTGATGTAGGCACTGTACAGTCAACTTTCGACATGGACAATTTGCCTGTTTCACAGGAGAACGAAGATGTGGCGGCAGTTCACTCGCATAAACAACGTCGCGTTGGGCCGCAACGCTCGCAGCAACAACAGCAACCACAGAAGCAGGTTTGTTCCGCACTTCCTTCTTGTCCACATTGTTTCGTACAGCATGACAGGGCCGCGTGTCCAAAACGTTGGGCCACATGTAATTCATGTAGGAAAAAAGGCCACATTGCTTCTGTGTGTCAGTCCCCTAAAGTTCCTGTCGACGAGGACGAGGCATCAGACATGGATGTTAACTGTGTGCTTTCTCAAACAAATAAGTTGTTTGTTACTGTTCGTGTTCTGGATAAAGACATTCGCATGCAAGTGGACACTGGCTCTGCAGTAACTCTCATTAATTCTCGCACATATTTGGATTTGGGCTCCCCTCCCTTGTCTCCAGTTACGCGAAATCTGAGAACTTATAATAAACAGAAAATCCTATTGTTGGCCAGTTTGATGCTTCCACTGCCTACAAGTCTGTTGTTAGGCCCCTCATGTTTTATGTGGTGGATCATGCGGGCACTGAAAACCTGTTCGGTTATGATGCTTTCCAGTTGTTCGGGTTCTCCATTGATGATGATGTGCACCTCATATCTGAGGATATTCCATATCAACAGCTGGATGGATTGTGTTCTGAATTTTTGTCCATGTTCTCTGCTGGTCTGGGTCGTGCCAAGGATTTTGAAGCCCACATTACTCTTAAACCTACAGCTCGCCCTAAGTTTTTCCGGGCATGCCCTATTCCGGTGGCGTTGCGTGCACCTGTCAAGGCTGAGATAGACAGGTTAACAGCTTCAGGGATTCTCCTTCCAGTTACCTCCAGTGAATGGGCATCGCCAATCGTGGTGGTTTCTAAACCAAATGGGAGTCTGCGATTGTGTGGTGATTTTAAAGCCGCCGTCAACGCTCAGAGCCTCATTGACACTTATCCTCTCCCCCATCCTGAGGAGTTATTTACCAAGCTCGCTGGGGGCCAGTTCTTTTCCAAACTTGACTTATCGGAGGCGTACCATCAGTTGCCGTTGGATGCTTCTTCCAAGGAATTTCTTCTAGTCATCAACACTCCTTGTGGGTTGTATCAGTACCAGCGGTTATCATTTGGCGTCGCTAGCGCGCCGGCCATTTTTCAGCTGTTTTTGGAACAGCTCACGGCTTCCGTTCCTGGCTGCATAAACTATCTGGATGACATTGTTGTCAGGGGGGCCTCCACTGAGGAGCACCTTCGCAATTTGTGTTCACTGTTTCGGGTTTTGCATTCGGCTGGGTTGAAGTGCAATCTGGACAAGTCACAGTTCTTCCAACCCTCCATTGTGTATCTTGGTTTCCACTTGTCCCGTGAGGGTATACGTCCTCTACGTCAGCACATTGCGGCCATTAACGCTCTACCCCGGCAGTCAAAGAACTTCAGGCGTTTCTAGGCAAGATTGCTTATTATCACAAATTAATTCCATCCGCGGCGGCGGTAGCTCATCCTCTGCATCAGCTGTTATGCAAAAATGTCCCTTTCTGTTCGTCCGATGAGTGTGAGCAGGTTTTTGTCTGCCTGAAGGCTCATTTGCAGTCGGCGCCTTGTCTTGCCACATTCTGTCCGGGTCAGCACTTGGTTCTGGCGACTGACGCATCACAGTATGGCCTAGGGGCCCATCGGTATGAGGATGGGTCGGAATGACCCATCGCCTATGCTTCCAAGACCCTCACGGATGCGCAACGGCATTACTCTCAAATCGAAAAGGAGGCGCTCGCTATCATTTATGCTCTAAAAAAGTTCAGAGTTTTTTTGTATGGTTCTAAGTTTCACCTCATCACCGACCACAAGCCACTGGTGTATCTGTTCAGCCCATCGGCGTCGCTTCCGGATAAGGCAGCTCACCGCCTGCAACGTTGGGCCTTATACTTGTCTCGTTTTCACTATGAGACTCACTATCGCCCCACGGCCCAGCACACCAACGCTGACGCATTGTCGCGATTGCCGATGGGCCCCGACCCGGTTTTCGATCGTGATGAACTACTCTGTTTCCACATTGATGAGGAAGAACGTCGTGCGGTCGAGGGTTTTCCACTTACAGGTTCGCAGGTCACGTCGTCTACTGCGCGGGACCCGGTCCTGCGTCAGGTGATTGGTTTTGTTCAACGGGGTTGGCCGGACAGGACCAAGGGCCGGGCATCGGATCCCCTTCGCAATTCCATGCCTTGCGCCTTCGTCTGTCTGTTCGTGATGGTGTTGTTCTTCTGGCCATGGATGGCGCATCTCCACGGGTCATGGTGCCAGCCTCTCTTCGCAAAGATGTTCTCAAATTGTTGCATGAAGGCCATTGGGGGATTTCTCGGACTAAGTCCCTGGCCCGCAGGCACGTTTATTGGCCCGGTATTGATTCGGACATCGCCCACATGGTTGCTGCGTGTGGTCAGTGTGCTCAACAACTGGCTGCACCTCGTACAATGCCCTCTCCGTGGCCTGATCCAGCGCAGCCATGGGAACGGGTGCACGCTGACTTTGCCGGCCCCTCCCTCGGTACTTATTGACTACTGTTGATTGACGCCTTCTTGAAGTTTCCGTTTGTTGTTCGATGTCCGTCACCCACCACTGCGGCGATGACGCTGGCTTTGTCCAAAATCTTTGCGCTAGAAGGTCTTCCATCCACAATCGTCACGGACAATGGCCCTCAGTTCTCTTCGCAGGCCTTCCGTGATTTTTGTACTGGACAAGGGATTCATCATGTTACAGCACTGCCCTTCCATCCGCAATCGAATGGGGAGGTCGAGCGCCTTGTCCGCACTTTCAAAAGCCAGATGAAAAAATTCCTTAGTGATTTTTCCACAGATGACACTCTGCTGCAATTTCTGAGTTCTTATCGCTTCACGCCTTTGGGTGATCGCAGCCCTGCTGAACTCTTGCATGGCCGCCAACCGCGCACTCTACTGCACCTGCTTCACCCTTGTGCTGTGTCCCCTAGTGCGGGAAGATACTCGGTGGGCACCGACGTGTGGGCACGAGAGTATGGATCTCGCCCTAAATGGATTCAAGGGGTGGTCAAGGCTCTTCGCGGCCGCCGGCTTTGTGAAATACGTGCGGCCGCCGGCGTGGTTGTTCGCCATTATGACCAGATGCGTCCATGAGTGGTGGCCACGCCGGTGCCACCGCCCCATCCTTCGCCTCCACCAGCCCGAGAAGCCCGTCCTGTTGCTGCTGCCGATCTACCGTACATGTTGATGCAGCCGACGTCGCTACCGTTTCCGAGTACGCTGAAACCGGCCCCAGTCGCGACACCGCCTTCTCCGGGACCCATCTCGCTGGGGCACACCCCCAGGTCCACGACACCTATGGATGCTGCTCCAGAGTTTCCACCCATCATCTCGTCCAGGAGGCACATTCTATGCACAAGCTTCCGTCCTGGACATTTTCGACCATACTCTCGTGTCTCTCTGCGGGACACAAGAGGCCATGGATGTCTCCGCACTGTCCATGTCTCCAAGGAAGTGAGTGTTTTTTTTTTTTTTTTTTTCAAGGGGGGAAAAGTGTTGTGACAGTGCCACGACATTTAACAGTGCCGCCACGACAGTACACGCAAACGGCGATAGAGGCGCTCCGCAACTCGGCTGAGCGCGGGAGCACCATCTAGCTACGAACGGCGCCGGCCGGCTGTCATGGCATGGCAGTCAAATGAGAGATACTGAGTTGTTATCATGTAACCAGCTATTGTTTCTAGTGAGTGTGTTTGAATATCCACGCAATTATTGGTGATTAAAGGTTATAACAATGACATTGTTACATTATTGGTTACTGAGAATCAGCTGCTGCTGCAGCTGCCCCACCATCTTAAAACCCCATCATAGGTCACAGCAGTTAACAATATTTACTTTTAGTTACATCCATCAATTGCCCTCAAAGTTTTACATCGTAAATAGCAACATACTACAGAAATTTCCACTATGTTCATACACTATCTACAGGAAGTTCACTGTATTTGTTGGCACGTTACTCCAAAGACTGGTATTTCTTTAAAACCTGTCATTAATAAAAATGTCAAATCTATGATACACTTTAATGATGATGTAGATGGCAGTATTTAAATTTATATGATTTTCAGCACTATCTGTAATGTTGCAACACACTATTATTCTAAAGCCCAGTGTTCGTGATAATAATTTTCACAAGTGATAAAGAAAATGTTGCCTTCTTAAGAACATTCATGCAGTGAAAAGCACATTGGTGAAAGATTGCCCAAAATCTAACATACTGAAACAGTTACAGTTCATCCAAAAGCATTAATGTTGGGCTACATAGTTCTCACATGGAATGCTGTGACTGATATGAGGATTTCTTGGTTCTAAGGATATGGGTTGGTCGTCAAAGTAGGAGTCGTCAAAGATTCAGACCTGCCGCAGGGATGCTATGTGTTCATGCTGAATAATAGGGTATTGTGTGGAATAACAGCTGTGGCTCTCCAATAATATTATGCTGTATGGCTCAGTATGAAACAGGAGGCGTTCCTCCCCCTACCATTCTGCCCTCAATCTGGTACTGTCACACTGCTGTAAAGATGGGAATAGAATTCTCACTCTCTCAAAGAAAGCATAAATGCCTGTTCAACTGTTCTTTTACCATCAGTTAGTATGAAGTAAAAGAAATTGCTCAGGTCTTGCATTCATCAGAGTGCCACATGAAGGGGTACTCTTAACTTGTAAAATAGGGTACAGTAGAAAAATAACCAAATCTAAATGTAATTAAAAACAGAGTGGAAGGGGGATGACTAAGGCGGCTGGCAGATGAGGTAGGGTATAGGGCCACCTTAACTCAGCAGGCAGTGGGAAGCACCCCAGACACAACAACTGCATCCTGATTGCAGCTAAAAATATTAGATCCAAGAATAAAAAGCATTTTCTTGGAGCAGACGAACGATCAGAAAGACAATTATTGTTGTCATGACAGTCATGCAAGGAGACACCTGAAGTAATGGCTTTTATACCATGGGTTTGCTCAGTACTTTTACATTTTAATTTTTTATGTTACATTCACTGAATGTTTGTAACAGGTCTACACTCTTGTTTTACTTGTTCAACTTTGTCAGTTTAATAAAATGGGGAAACAGAGGGAACTACACGTCCTGCAATTTCTTAATTTTTTAATCTGGACTGACAGTTGGACTCTCGAAAACAAAGCCTACACACAACATACAATTTAGAGTTTACATTGGGTGTGAAATCTGTTCTTGATATTGCTTTAATATATTGTTCTTGAGACAAGTTTGGCTGGGAAATTTTTAAAATGAAGCTCTTTTCAATTTAACACTTTGGCTCGTGCAAAGAGATAAACAGCAACATGCCACTGCTATTGGTAAACTGAAACCTATAACATGATGTTACTGTGTTAACATAATGTATGACAAGAGCGTAATAAATAAATAATTAGAGCACAAAATTAAAAATGGAGTGTGAAACACAAAACTAATATCAAGTTTATGCAGGCATTGTGATGGTTTCCTATAGTAAACTGATACAATTACATACCTTCTCATAATGAAACAAATCCACAGTAATTCCTTTATCACACCTAAATATATTCTCACAAATCTAGACAGAAAAAAGCGATAAAGGACAGTGTTACGTCCCATTTGTACGTTGTTTCTACAGCTCATCCAGTGTGGGTATACTGCACACTACTAGCACCACAGCACTCAATGTAGTAACTCCAAGATGTTCACTGAATAGCATGAACACTGGCTGAAGTGAGAAGGCCAGAATAATAGTAGCAGGTGATGGACTAGGAAGTGGGCCATGAGGTGTTCAGCAAGAATCCATGCATCAGCAGAAACAACACAATGAAGGAGGAGGCTCAGAACAGTTATTTATCTTAGGCAGCCCAGTAGATCCCAGAGCTTGCCCCACACCTGGGATGAAGAGGTGCACGGTAAACACGAGGGGACGCAACACTCCCTACAACACTTCTTACTGCATTTGCTGGGCAGTGAGCCTGTCCAGAAGCCCACTTAAGAGTGACGAGGGCAGTCTGCAAAGGATGTGGCTTAAGATGTTGCACAGTTACAAAAACCACTGTTTAGCACTCATTGCAGTGAGGCCACAGGGTTCGAGGAAGAGATCAACAGCTGAAAAGCTGCGACGGGCTGTACTAAAGGGAACTGGGGTACCTACGAAGATCAGGATCAGAAAGAAGTTAGGCACACATAAGGTCCCTACAAAACAACAGGGTACTCCACCACAGGTGGTCAAGCACACTGAAATCCCAAAGATGAAAAAGGCAGAGGGCAGAGACTTGTTGATGAAGATATCAATTAAGATGGCCATTTCAACATCAGTAACTGTGCTACTCAAAAGGGATCCCTGTCACCATTTGATGCTAGAGGTTGATGCCCGGTTGGCCAGGATGTGGGGAGTCGAGGTCCCCAGGTACAGTGCTGAGGAAGCACACAATTTAGTTACACACCTAACAAAGAGCAACACCGAATGAATGGAGAGAAGCAGTATTTAAGTACAAGAGGAACTGTTAATGCCTTGTCCAAGGTAGTGACAAAATTTGGACCCACTGGGAAAGTATATAATTGATCTTAGTTTTCCTGGGCTTCAAAATGTGAAAGGTGATCAGAAACACTAAGTTTGTGGGCTTTCCATTCCATACTAAGGTAGCAAATTTCAGTGATTGGAAATATGTGGGAGGGAGTGAGGCTGTCACCAGAATCCACAATTGACACTGAATTATCATTGCTCACATGATGAGTTTTCATGACGTAACCAAACAGGCACCACAAACTGGGTTATTCATACAATGAGGAAAATATACCCAAAGTATTGGCATTTAAAGCATTGCATTGGCCACCTACTCTGGCCAAGGACTCTCCCCATTGGCACCACCGAGCCACAGCAGAGACCATCTGGCATGATGCCACTGCTTCAAAATTACAGTGCCCCAGAAAAGACAGATACCTAATACTTGGCATGCATGGAGAGGTAACAGCTCTGACATCAACAGTGAGATCCTATGTAGAGGAGGGGCTACCACCGTGCAAGTACTTTACACCCTACCACATGGACTGACTACCACAGAGGGCTTTGGGCAGCCTGCCCCACGTAGCCCACATGCCTGTAAATTTTTTTGAAAAGATGGAAGGCTCAACTTTGTGGGGGCCAAACAAGAGTTAAACAAAACAAATGTTGTGAAGTTTCGAGAAAATAAATAAATAAAGTGATTGAATCCATAATTGGTGTCCTGGTAGACAAGCCTGGTTGTGAAAGAATCCATCGTCCAGACCAAGTCTGAGAAAACATATGATCTGAGGTAAAGATAGCAGCACAGAAAAGAAAGAAGCACTGAAAGTGATCATGGTCCCATCCTCGCATGCACACACCCTCGAAACAATTGTTAGCCCCTTGGTTGGCTAACCTGCAGAGCAAGTTACTCACACACTTTTCCATCTACTCAATTAACTCTGTGGCCCTAAATACATACATTTGGTACGTACTGTTAACAGCACTGTTCAACTAAAAAACATTACTAACATAGAAAATCTCTATATGCCACTTTTTCTCTGTTTAATGTCCCATATTTAATCTGAAATACCACTCTGAATTTGACTTACTAGTAATACATAGGCTCTTTTTCTATTTTATTACCACATCGCATCACCATTTACAGTCTTGTAACGAGGGAAACCTATTGGTTTTCATTTCTGCATCTACATCTACACTCTGCAAAACACTGTGAGGAGTTGGCACGGGGTATTTCTCATTGAACTAGTTATTAGGGTTTCTTTCTGTTCCATTCACATATGGAGAATGAGAAGAATGACTGACTGAATGCCTCTGGCATGCAGTAATAATTCTAATCATATCCCCATCCCTATGTGAGCAATACGTAAGGATCTTTAGTATATTTCTAGAGTCATCATTTAAAGCCAGTTCTTGAAACTTTGTTAACAGACTTTCTCGGAAAAGTTTACGTCTGCCTTCAATGGTTTTCCAGTTCAGTTTCTTCCATACCTCTATGACATTCTCCAACAAATCAAACAAACCTGTGACCATTCATGCTGCTCTTCTATGTATACATTCAATATGCTCCTCACACACTTGCGCAGTATTCTAGAACCGGTCACACAAGTGATTTCTACACAATCTCCTTCATAGACTGATTGCACTTCTCCAGTATTCAACAAATAAACTGAAGTCTACCACCCGCTTTACCCATGACTGCACCTGTGTGTTCATTCCATTTCATGCCCCTACAAAGTGACACCCAGCTATTTGTACAAGTTGGCCGATTCCAACAGTGACATTGATATTATGTCTTATCATTTTGCGAAGTGAACACACACTTCCCTGGGGTACTCCCGTAGCTGCTCCTACATCTGACGACAACTGTCCATCCAAGATAACAGGCTACATCCTGCCTACCAAGAAGTTCTCAGTCCAGTCACAAATTTCACTTGATACTCCATATGATGTGCTTTTGACACTAAGTGTAGGTGTGGCACTGAGTCAAATGCTTTTCGGAAATCAAGAAATATTGCATCTGACTGACTGCCTTGATCCAAAGCTTTCAGTTTGTCATGTGAGAAAAGGGCATGTTGAATATTACATAATTGATGTTTTTGAAATCCATACTGGTTGGCTTTGTGGCAGTCATTCTGTACCAGATACCTTATTACGTTTGAACTTAGAATATGCACTAAGATTCTACAACAAATTGATGTCAAGGATACTGGGCAGTTGTTTTGTGGATCACTTCTACTACCGTTCTTGTACATAGGTGTGAACTGTGCTTTTTTCTGAGAACTGGGTATGGTTTTCTGTTCAAGGGATCTACGGTAAATTATAGATAGAAGAGGGGCAAGCTCAGCCGCAAATTCAGTATAGAATTTGATATGGATCCCATTGGGTGCTGGAGCTTTTTTTCAATTTTAATGTTATCAGCTGTTTCTCAACACGACAGACACTAATTCTCATACTGCTCATCTTTTCAGAGATACGAGGTATAAACAGGGATAGTTCTCCTGTATTTTCCTTTTTAAAGGACCATTTGAAAACAGAGTTAAGTATTTCAGCTTTTGCTTTGCTACACTCTGCTCCACCATATTTATAATGAGGCAGCTAGCACAGTATGCAGACAAACAACTTCTGTGCACAGTACACCACGGACTCTTCAAACCATACCCGCAGAATGGAGTGATAGTGTGGGGAAACTCAAACATTCAAGAAATAAAAAGGACGTTCACATAAAAAAAAGTCAGAATCATATTAAGAAGAAAGACTTCTGAACATGCAGAAACTGCTTCAAAAGACTAGGCATCTCAACTTTTATCTCCTTGTACATCTATAAAACTACACTATATGTCACAAAAGATAGTGCAGAGTGGACTACAAATCCTAGTGTACACACCCACAACACATGGAGGAAGAATGACATACAAAGCATACCCCACTGACTGACAATGCTTGAAAAAGGACCCCAGTCTCAGGTATCAAATTACTAAGAAGTTTGCCCGAGAAACTGCATGCCAACATACATGACACAAATTTTTCAAAGAACATACAAGACTATCTGGTGGAAAAGGAATTTTACAGTGTTGATGAGTACCGCTAACATTAAATTTGTAAATGATGTTAATTACAACCAATGATGTTAGAACAATTAAGAAGTATGTTCCTGGTCATCTTTTCATGACAGTTAATCTTTAAACCACCTTCTACATGTTTTGATAAAAGCATGTAAGCCATCAGAAGATGAACATACGAATCAAAATATTGGTAACACAGCTATTTTAATAAAGTAAATAAAAATCAAATTGTAGCTGATCCTAGTGTGTACAATCAATGCTCTGTAAATTAATGGACTGGCATGCAATATTAATACTAAGCTCAGTCTTTTTTTGCATGTGCTGAAGTTCACTATAATGAAGTACTATCTTAAGAGAGAAAAAAGAAAACTATGCAAATATTCTATCAGAACTTTGTAAGGTTTCAAAGTGCTATAGTTGGCAACTTGCTCTAAATGTTCAAAATGTTACAAAACACTCAAACATGGTATCCTATGAATACAATATCAATGACTCAAAACTGGAATCAGTCAACTCATAAAAATAACTGGTTGAAACAGTTTGTTTGGATATGTAATGAAATGATCATATAGGATCAGTCATAGGTGAAATAAGTGTCAGACTTAAGTTCAGTGGTAGGAAAGTCATAAAATAGTCAGTGAGTCTACAAAGAAGAAAACTCTTGAGTAGGTTGCTCAAGTGTGAGAGACCCATGTCAAATGCAACTAACAGTAGATATAAACATATACAACCAAGGCCAGACCGAGCAGTAACAGGCTTTTTGCTTCATGGGAAAGCTTCCACGAAATGCTGAAAAACAAGGACTGGCAAACGCTTGAAGATAACTATCAACTGTCTTGCAAGAGCTACCTACAAAGTTTTGAGAACCAGTAACTGCATGAGGAAGATCCCGAAGCTCCTATGATTGTTCCCATAGGGACCAGGCATCCACAACTGACTGATTAGAGTGAGTGGAGAGGCATTTATAAGCAATCTTTCTTCTTGTGCTCCATATGTGAATGGAACAGGAAGAAACTCTAATATGTGGTGCAACATTATGAATAGGATAGATTGCTACTCAACATATAGTGGAATTGAGTCATAGACAGGAACAACAAAAAGACAGCTAAACAAGTATACACACACACACACACACACACACACACACACACACACACACACACACACACACATGCGTAAACAGAACACACACACTCCTGTCCCTGGCCGCCAAGGCCAGATTGCAAGATCAGAGAAGCAATCTGGGTGGTTGGGGTAAAGAAGACGTTGGGGTGGAGAGGGGGAGGGATAGCAAGGTAGGGGTGGAGGATGAAGTGCTACTTGTTGGAGCAAGAGACTTAGTGCAGACAGGACAGGGCAACTAGTTGCAGTCAGAAGGTTAGATTTTGGGTGGTAGGGGGTGGGGAGGATGGGAGAAGGGAGTAGAAAAGAAGAGAAGTTCAGAGATTATGGGTGTGTTTGTGGAACAGAACACTGTGTAGGGCTGGAGTGGAAGCAGGGAAAGGGATAGGTGGGTGAAGGACAATGAGTAACAAAGGTTGAGGTGGTCAGGAAGGATTTCTCTAGACGGCCAATGAATATGTTGGCAGAGGATAGTGCCATGCGGGTACCCATTGCTGTACCCCGTATTTCTTTGTAGGTGATGCCTTCAAAGGTAAGGTAATTATTGGTGGTCAAATGGGACTACCTTCCCATTCCTATCTGAAATTCCTTCCTCATGTCAACATTTTTTGAAGAGCTCATTTTAGATTGAATTTCTAACTTTCCGGACTTTATACTGTTATGTCTATACCTAGTTCCAGTAGTAAACTGCCCTTTAAAAAAAATAGTACAATTGAGTTTACTACTTCAGATTAAATTTCACATGAATACATTACCTGATTTATATTAGTAGTAGTAAACTGCCCTTTAAAAATTAGTACAAACGAGTTTACTATTTGTTACCTGATTTATATTAGCAACTAAGGGGAGTAAGCCATTTGTTAGTAATTCAACTTTGAAATTTTGTTATATGAACTGTGGAGTCATGTAGCACCACAAATTCTTGACTATTTTCTCCTTTCATATTTCTGAAAAGCTACTATATTTATTCATTATGATTATTTAAAATGATAGCTCTCCTTGAGAGCTATCACAGACACCAATAACAATATCTTATTCAAAGTAATTTGTTCATAATTAACTAAAATGCAATTTAAATTGCTGTACTGTAACACTCACTGAAAGTGTATATGAAATTAAGTACACTCTTCCAAACTGCATATCAGAACATGTAGTGCAATATGTGGCCCACTTTTTGGTGCAAGTAACTAAAATCATCTAATGACTTTTCCCTAATTGTTATTTTGTAAATCTTACATTTAACAATGTATTCAATTGTTTAATCAAACAATGGAAAATCCAGGATGGAATATAACAATACCAGAGAAGGAAAGTTGCTACTCACCATATAGCGGAGATGCTGAGTCGCGATTCAGCATCTCCGCTATATGGTGGGTACCATATTTAACAAAGATATAAAGGAAATTGTAAACCTCTACGCAGAAGAAAACGTCATTTTGTAAAAAGGTTCATAATTCTTGCTTGTTTTTTCTTTGATGCAGCAATAGCATATACTGTACCCTCAAAATGGGATAACTCTTGTCATTATTTTGTCAGAAACACTGTGGCACATCACAAATTGTTTTAATATTTCTATTGCATTTACTCCATCGTTAAACACCATGGAGGAATTATGAGGCTCTTCTGTATCATCCTCAATGTCAGTTTCTTCCTCGTCCATGCATCACAATGCACATTGAACTATCTCAGCGATAGTCAAGAGTTCTGTAATGACGAGATTTTTATCAACATTCACGTAACCCTCAAATGATGCCTGCTCTTCAAGTTGATTCCATTCATCATCATTAGGTGAAATATCATCAGTATGATCATTTCCACCATGATCATGGACTTCATTTCCAAATCCAGCTTTTCGGAAACAGGTCCAAATGGTTTGTCTGAAACACTGTGCCATGACGCTGCAAGGTAGCCTACCACAAGAAACAAATTCATTAATAATTTCTTGAAGTGTTCTTTGGCTCCGGTAGCACAACATGAAATAAATGGAAAGTAAATTCTGTTTTTGTATTTGGGATGTTGTAAGCTACACAGTGCTTCATCTGCCTCGAATATTTCTATCAATTTCATTATATATGCGATGCATCATGTAAATCTGGGAGTCATATTGATGAACATTATGTGTCAGACAGCTGCAGCAGTGCTAGCACTCCAAGCGGTTGATTTCTCCATGCAGTAAACATAAGATGAACGCTTCCTTTGAACAAGTCTAAGGCGAGGTGCTAGATTTGATCAAAAAAAATTGACCAATACCTAACTTTGACAGAATTCCTTATTACACTAACAAATTTTATTATAGTCTAATATCAGCCTTACCAATCCACTTCCTGGCAACCCACTCTGAAATACTGCATTATAACTTGTGCACAGTGTGGGTATTTTGCCGGGACATGAAAGAGGAAGAAAAAAAAAGTATAAGTGAGAAAAACATATAAATGAAGTTTTACTGTATTATGTGAAGTTTTATTAACTGTGCTTGAAATTTTCTAGTTTTCACTCAAGTTCATACTTGTGAATGGTGGAGGCTCAAACTATTAAGTTGCTCCAATGGTGTGATGGAGAATTTACTATTACCACTGTCCAATGTAGATAGAACTAAGAACTGTATATTTTATTCACACTCAGCGTCAGTGGTATTTAAAAATACTTCCCTCTTCTCACACATAAAAGAGTGGCATTTTAGTGAGGACATAGTTGGTCATGGTGACCAGGAAGGAAGTTGTAGGCTCAGAATCCATCAGATATTGGGAAAGGTAGTGTTCAATAGCAACAAGGCCATGGGCATCAGGGAAATTGGTATAAAGAGAAGTGGGGCACCAAGTAGTAAAGCAAAAGAAAAGCCTGAAGGCGGTGGTCTATGAAAGCAGAGATTCTCACTGCGGGGGCCAGTAACAACCCACAACAGGATATACTGGGTGGCTGGGTTTATGGAATTTAGGAACAATGTAGAAGATAGGAGTGCGGAGAGTGTTACAGGTGAGGAGACAGTCAGGCTAAGGGACAGATTCTGAGCTGGGCCCAATGATTTGAGAAGAGACAGGACATCTTGTTGGATTCCTGGAATGGGGTCACTATGGCGTAGTTTGTAGGTGGACATATCTGACAGCTGTAATCCCTGTCTTCAAAACTGCAGTGGTGGAGCCTTTGTCTGCAAGTAATATTATGATTCTCGTCTGTACCTACTCAATCCTTGCTTCCAATCCCCCTGCCTCACGGTTCATATCCCTGTAAAAGACGTAGATGAAAGACCTGTCCCATACATCCTCCCTTCACCACCACCTACTCCAATCTAGTCACAAACATCATCACATCACCTATCCCGTCACCTGTGAAAGCAGTCTTATGATCTACAAACTATACTACAGTCATTGTGCTGCATTCTATGTGGGCATGACATCTAACAGTCAACCTGTCCACATAATAATAATAATAATAATAATAATAATAATAATAATAATAATAATAATAATAATAATAATGGCATGTGACGAGGGCCTCCCGTTGGGTAGACCGCTCGCCTGGAACAAGTCTTTCGATTTGTCGCCACTTCGGCGACTTGCGCATCGATGGGGATGAAATGACGATGATTAGGACAACACAACACCCAGTCCCTGAGCGGAGAAAATCTCCGACCCAGCCGGGAATCGAACCCGGGCCCTTACAATTGACATTCTGTCGTGCTGACCACTCAGATACCGGGCGTGGACTGTCCACATGAATGACCACCAACAAACTGTGGCCAAGAGATAGCGGGACCACCCAGTTGCTAAGGACGTTGCCCAATACAATGTTTTCCACTTCAATGACTCCTTCACAGCCTGCAACATCTGGATTCTTCCTACCAACACCAGCTTTTCTGAATTGTACAGGTGGTAACTCTCCCTGCAATATATCTTGTGTTCCCGTAACCACCCTGACCTCAACCTTTGTTAGTCTCTGCCCTTCACCCACCTATCCCCTTCCCATTCCAGCACTACACAGCCTTCTAGTCCAGAAATGCTACCACAGACTTTTTTACTTCTTTTCTGCTCCCTTTCCTCACCCTCCCCACGCCTTCCCATCCAACATCTAACCTCCTGACTGCCCTACCCTATCCTCACTAAGTCCCTGTATGCTCCCACAAGCAGCATTTTACAACCCCCACCCCACCGTGCTATTCGCTATTCCTCGCTCTACCTCCTCCTTACCCGCATTGCCCAGATTGCTATCTTGTGCAGTTGGTCAAAGTCTGTCCTCAGCAACCAGAGGCATTGGTCACGCGCGCGCACACACACGTGTGTGCGTGTGTGTGTGTGTGTGTGTTTAGAAGAAGAATGACTTTTGGCCACAAGCTCACTTGTTTAGCAGTCTTTCTCTTGTGCCTGTCTGCGACTCAACATCTCCACTACATGGTGAGTAGCAATCTATAATGTCTGGTACATACAGTTCACAACTCTCCTAATCATCCTATATATTCGTACACAAAGCTGAAAAGCTAACAGTGCATGCTGTGTCAAATTACTTCACTTTCATTGTCAGCAAATATTCTTCAATAACATGTTCTAGTTTGGAAATATACTACTGCAAACCTCTACAATGCTGATGATGATCATGCAGACAGCAGGGGGCCAGCAGCTGTACTGCTCCTCATACTCCCCTGTCCCATCCACCTGATCCACCTGAGATAACCTGGATCGTGGCACCACTGTTGCATGTATGTACTTGTTAATGGCTGCACCAAATAGGCTGTGAAACTCTTTCATGTGCACCTATAAACAAAAATAATGCTGCTGCAAACATTGTACATTTATGGTACCAGAAAACTCAACCTATATTGCAGATAAGGCCAAGCTAACAGCATGCACAGGAAATCTATCTAAGTTAAAATTATTACAGCACAATAAGCACACAAAATTAGATAAGTTCACTAATAGTATAACCCCTCACAGTAAACCATAAGAATAAAGTTTTCTTAGTATTTATACTTCATTAGCAAAATCATCTTTTTTCCCATTTTGTTATATTCGTTTTATGCGTTTTCTTCACAGTAATTTTAATTGCACCAATGGAGGAGTTCACTGGAGAAAACTACAGAATTCTAAGATGAAATTGCTGGCAAGGAGGAGGCAAAATTCTTAGTACTGCTAATACACATACACAAAATCACAAGACACTATGCTAGCGTTTAGAACTACCTGTTTTCCTCTTTCTGTGTTTCCCTCTTACCCAAAGCCACATACCTTATGGACACTAGTATATGCAATAACTACTGTTTTGAGCACATTTATCTTTCTTAACCTGGGAGCCAAGTGATATGTTTTTCCTTTCTAGTCTTTCCTGACCTTTCATTTCTTCCCTGAATAAGAAATTAACAGCTCTGACAGCTAGGATAGTTTCTTGTATTTTGACATCTGTCAGTAATACTACGAATTTCACCTCCTGAAGATAACTGGTTTTTTTCTTTCTTTTTAAAAAAAATAAAATGAAATAAAATAAAGAACACACATACACACTCCTCAACTAACCTTTGACCCAATGTGGAGAGGTTGGGGGAGAGTTGCATTTATTTTCAATGCCTTAACCACTTGAAAATGACAAGGTTCAAACTGTAAATGTGGAAATCATAATAAATAGCAAAAATATTGTCTTCAAAAAACTCAACGGGACCGTGAAACCAAGTCAAAAACAGTTGTCTAAAGTAGTGCCCAGCTAAGCATGTGATACAGGCAGCAATATCAGAGGATGATTATTTAACTACTTCAGGTGAATAAATACAATAAATTTAATAAATCATTAAAAAAAATGTTCTTATGAAAACTAACTTGGGAAATAATACAAACTTCTTTCCAGGAAGGAATGCGAACATATCACAGCCCTGCATGTCCTATAGTCCATGAAGATATTACACTAATAGTATCAAGCAAAAAGGAATATGTTCAATAATTCTACCTGTGTCCCATCTGTAGTTACAATGAAGAAAAAATCAAATAAGATAAATTGAGTTGGCTGAAGTCTAGATCAGGGCCAGCGGTAGTCATTGCTGTGTTTATCTATTGTTCTTACATTGGCAATGTGTCAGTTTTGTGTAGCCAATGGGATGATTCTTTGACATAATCAATGATAGGCAAGAAGAGAGGCAACATATTTCTAGTGCCGAAATTGAAACCATTGTCTTTTCTGTTTTTCAGTGTACTAGTGAGTCTCAAGAGAAATATTTTGTGATTATTGCAGCAAGTGCTATAAAGTGGACTGACGTTGCTCCATGTCTCATGGATTAATTCCAGAAACACGAAAATGTATCAAATGTGGTGGTGAAATGAATATGCAATCGATCTGCACGTGCACACTGAGTAAGTGGGTCAATGTTTTTTAATTAAATTGTGGAAAAAGACAGGTGGATCAATGTTTATGCACAATGCAGTCACACATTCAATGTATTAATAAACACTGATCCACTGACCTCTTCCCATCATTTAATTAAAAAACACTGATCCACTTACTCAGTGTGTTCACGCAGATCGACTGGGTAGCAACATAGAGCAGAGAAATATTTCACTGTGTTTTTGAATACATCATGGATTGTGACACTGTCCTGGGTTTGCAGATATTAGCACAGTTTAAGTAGCTGTGAATCAAACAAGGAACAATTATATTCACAATCCTCATTTACAGGAATGTTGCAGCCTTTCTTCCAAATGTATTACTTCAATACACGTTGTCTGCTGACTGCTCTCTCACTGGCTGGTTAACATGAACAGCTGACACCTTTACTGTTCCCATCAAACTCCACGGCAAGCACAACATTCCTGCATGAAACACGTAAGTATGTCACTGGCCTTATTCTAGACTTTTAGCAAAAAAAGTTATTGCTGCCATGCACATTACAGTGATTATGTACAGAATAGCTAACTGTAGAGTTTACACATAAACCTGTTTATACAGGCTGCTCCACCACTATGTATATCTACAAATAAATATCACAATGTGTCATTTATCTGTAGTAGCTGCAGATATATGATACTGCTTTGAACCATCGGGCGAACACTATTGAAGCCAAAAGCAGAAAAATCACAGGGATTATTCAGTACACTTATAAACTGAGTTCTGTAAATTAGTATTCACAAAACAAAAATAGCAATAACTTTGGAAACCACAAGCAACTGACAAAAAAGTTGAGTGGTAGATACAGTCCAATTACGAGCAGCACTTTTCATCACAGGTTCATGTAGAAAGTCTGAAAATGTAATGGGGATGTTCAACCAAGGGCAGGGGCATATGCTGCAAAAAGAAACATCGTATAACACAATGTGGTTTACTGTTAAAATTCTGAGAACATACGTCCCTTGAATAGTTAGGCATCATGTTAGTTCCATCTACATGCTCCTTAAAAATAACAAGAAGGTGAAAATTAACAAAAATTTGAGCTCATACAGAGGTATCTCACAGTTGTCCTTCACATGCAACATTCATGAATGGACCAGGAAAGGGGGAAAGGGGGGGGGGGGGGGGGGGGACAGTGGCACACACTGGTAGTCGGCTTGTGAAGAACAGATTTAAATGTATAGGTTATTAATACAATAATTTTGCACTAACTATCACTATTAAAACAGTCAGCTGAGTGATGTGGTACAACATGTAAGACTACGGATGTTCAGGAGCTCAAATCCTGTTCAGATAATTCAGAGTTAGGTTCTCTGTGGTTTCCCTAAATCAATTATTGGAAATGCTAAGGTGACACCTGAATAAAGAGGACCACTAATTTTTTTCTCCACCTTTTTCTTATCTGAATTTGTGTTCCGCCGCTCATGACACCACTGTCAATGGCACATTAAATTAAATTATAATGTTATTTCCTCTCAATAACTCACAGAGCCACAGTCTGGTTGTGTCAATGTAAATAGCAGAAAACTACATGCTTGAGAGAAGAATGCAAGTTATGGTCCAACATACAAAACCGCTAATATAACAGTGGTATCACATGGCCGAGAAACTTCTACAGACTGCCACTGGTAGATTGGGCACTGGTCGAACTCAAAAATACTTGGTCAAGCAGTTCATCCTTCTGTTGTTCACAGGTTCAGAAGAACATATGTAACTAGTTGTTCAGCACCCAGAAGGTTCGAGCAAGTACAGTTAAAGGTTGTAATGAGTACAGATGAAATGTCACTATCCACTGTAAAGTATGGGACTACAACCTTAACTAAGGTATATCCTTGCTGCACACACAGCTAACACTGTTGTATTACATAGCCTTTCCACACTAACAGGAGCTCTGTATGAGGCAGTAATTAAGAAAATAACAGCTTTAACTATTAATACTATCAACAATGTTGTTTCTCAGTGCTATATAATCCCTACAGTGACTGTGTTATCTTATAAAGGAGTTAAAAACTTGAGCAGTATCTTAACACAATGGGAAAATATGAATTTTCTGAGGACACATAATTGTGGAATGGAAATCTGCTTAGATAGAAAGAGAGGTCCCGAGTTCGAGTCTCAGTCTGGCACACAGCTTTAATCTGCCAGGAAGTTTCATATTAGCGCATACTCCGCTGCAGACTGTCTACAAATTCATTGGCTTTATGAACTCACATGTAACACCTTGGGCTGTGCTACAGATCATTTATTCAAAACAACCTTCATTTAAAATTAAAGTCTTACCAAATTAGAAAGTAGGGCTCAAGAGCTCTACACATGTTTATGGGCAAAGAGCCATTTAGGTCTTACGAAAAACTCTAAACAGCAATTTCTACAATGTACTAAAATTTTATAATAATTTGCCAAATAAGATGAAAGAGATAACTAAAAGACATTTATTTAAAAGGTACTGATAGTCAATGTGTACCTCTTAAATATTGCATACAATATAATTAAAGATTGCTTACAACTGCGATTATTAAAAACAAGATAAAAAAAGGCAATCACTAGGTGATTACAGTAATGCCCTGCCATTTTTCCGAGTTCAATATCTCACTCATCATGAAAGGATAATGAGCCAGTTTTTCAGAGATGCAGGGGAAGATATTGAAATTTAAGAGAGGAATGGCATGCATGGTCATTAAGTCATCTGCTAATATGTTGGTTGTGTACAGTCAAAATTGTGGAGAGACTAAACAAACAGTGTATAATTACTTCCTATGTCATTAAGAAACAGTTTACACATATGTACAAACATGAAAAATCTATGTTAGGCATAACCAAATGAGGTAGTGCATTTGTTCAGACATCGACCTCAGATTCGGAAGGCTAGAGGCTTATGCTGTGACCAGCCATTGTGATTTAGGTTTGAATATTCATATGTCTCTAAATATGACTTGTAAATTTTATTGTATTAATCTGACAGATCCTATAGCACTGTAAAATGATCCTTGAATAAATAAACTAATATTAACAATCACGCCTGATTATCACTACTACTACTACCTATATATTGCAGTAGTACAACTTATTGTCCTCACAATTCTTATGTAGTGGAACTGTAAATCGTGTTCTTGCAATAATACCTATGAAGACATGAGAAAACACCATGTCCTCGAGTAGAGCCAGACCCTGTAGCCGCACTATGCTTGGAGAAGTGTTGGAAAAGCCAGATGAAGAAAGAGGAAAACATGAATGTAAACAAGCACCACTATAGTGCACATCCCACACAAAACAGTCTGGTGTTAAGAGAAATAGGCATTTTTGTGAAAAAAAATAAAATATATTCAGATCCCTGATTTTATGAAAACAAAAACCTTCCCTCAGATATATATAGCAGTAAACTGTATATAAACTAAAGAAAGGAATGACACATTCACAAGTTTCTCCATTTCTTCCTACCACCCATCATATACCAATGCCCTGAATAATGTTTTTGAATATATTGTCACCTGTACAACGGTTACTTAATAATTTCGAGTTTTCATCTTTCAATTCTAGTCAATTAAATTGCCACAGAAAGTCACGTTCGTACACACAACACAATATGAAACAAATGTAAGCAGTTTTACCAGCTTCTCAAATTCATTCCATTCCAGATATCCACTCTGGTCCTGATCCGCTCGTCTCATGATTTCCCTGACTGCAGAGTCTGGTATATCTTTCTCGTATGATTCACTATTGATGATATTCTTGAGTTCTGAAAATGATATTCGTCCATCGTTATCCAGATCGTACTTGTTGAAGACTGCCCGCCAGTGCTGGAAATGAAAGGTGGGCGTGAGCATTTTTTTGTGAGTCGTCGGCAGTAAGCCGTCTCATGAATACACTAACAAGGATATTTACCGGGTACAGTGGAACTACTGTCTGTTCTGGATGCTGTCTAAGTTCAGGTCCTTGCAGAGTTGCCATTTCAGTTTACTGAAAGAGAAAATGTACCCATTATTTCTGAAAGCTACCGTGTAAGCTACCTGTTTTGTTGACACTAGCTCTGCACTGCAGATGTACGAAGTATTTCGGTATATCTCGAGATAACCGACAGTAACGAGAGATTGTTGCCACTCACCTGCACAAGAAGTATGATGCTTTGGCGAATCGTTCGAGTCCCGTACTTTAAAGTCCTTCGTTTGGAGGAAACAAAGCACGATAAATTATTCGCTTACTCTGTAGGCCTGAGTGCTCTTGAAAGCCAAGAAAATAATGACTGACTACTGCGACCACTACACGTTACTCAGTCACAAAATGTAGCCACGATTCCCTGAAATACCGCAACTCAGCCGATGACTCACTTCTTCATTCACTCTCAGTCTTCTCTTCACTGTATAGGACGCCAACAGCTGAGTAAACAAACTGACATACGCCTACAGACAGCGCTGCGCACGCGTCCTATTTGAAATCAAGGATTTGAGAACTGTATGTCGCAAAGCAGACACTCGGTGGCCGGCGCAGTGGTTGAAGGGAGCGACTGCTAATGGGAAATGCCTTTACGGTCGCTCCCAACAGCCACCGTACCGGGTATCACCTTTGTTTGCGTGTGTAGGTTTTTCTTTTAGTAGGTAGTCTTGCACGCAGTAAAACTTGCCTTACACGCTTTTTCGTGAGTATCGTCCTTATCTTCATAAAGCGGCTAAAGGCAAGGAATTTTTGCAATGCTATGTGAAGTAGTACACAATAAACAAACGAACTCCAGTAAAAATAATATCAATAAAAGAAAGCGTCTGCAGAAGTATCCAGCAGTTAAATTACTTCATTTATGTGAAAAAATCAGTTTTGTCTTCTAATTTCCCTGCGCAGTGTTTGTACATTCCGTAAAGAGGGAAAAGCCTATTAAGGTTCTCGTCATTTGCATCCGATTTATAATACTGCAAGTGAGCAGTTGCTGCACCTGTTATGTATATAACTATTCTTGTATAAGTTTATACTTGCTATTATTTGAGTTAGGCCAATATACGGACTACAAAATTCTGAGCTTCAGTACCATTTGGCAAACCGCTATTTTGAGAGAAATGTCGTGTGGACATTATTGGTCACGGTTCGATTCTACTATTCCACTTTTTAGGTACAGGATTGTAAGTTGAGTACTTTGACATAAGATATTAATCATCAAAATGAATAAGTTTTTTATTGACGTAAAGAAATCAGATTTTATAGCAACAAGTTGAGTCAATAGCAACTGCACACAGTGACGAGCACCAGGCTCAACGCTTGCATTAGCTTACAACAATCCGTTCACAGAATTATACAGGATGCAAGGTCTTTGCACCTGATAGCTTGTACACGTTATTTACAGTAAGGTTACAAAAGTCATGGGATAGCGATATGCACATATACAGAAGGTGGTAGTATCGCGTACACAATGTATAAAAGGGTAGTGCACTGGCGAAGCTGTCGTTTGTACTCAAGTGATTCACGGAAAAAGTTTCCTCCGCGATTATAGCTGCATGACGGGAATTAACAGACTTTGAACGTGGAATGCTAGTTGGAGCTAGGCGCACGCGACGGTCCATTTCAGAAATCTTTAGGGAATTCAATATTCCGAGGTCCACAGAGTCAAGCGTGTGCCGAGAATACTAAAATTCTTGCATTACCTGTCACCACAGACAATGTAGTGGCCGACGGCCTTCAAGCCGGGTTCACACACGCAATAAAAGTGTCGCCACAATAGAGGCATACCGCAGTTGTACAACAGTTGCATGTGTGAATTCCCAGTTTTCAACGGCTTAACTTAAGAGACGAGACTTTTGTCATGACACAAACAGTTCAGCTAGATTTCGCACAAAATACCGTGACTAGTAGATGCGCAGTCGGTACCACAGTCTAACATAACAGTCGCGACACTTCGCCTCTATTTTGTTGCCCACCGCGCCAGCAGCGCCCCAAGCGGTCAGTAAGTTAAACTGTGAGTTCGGCGCGATCATGAAAGCGAATAGTGGTTGTTTGTTTTGTTTTCTACAATGGCTTTTACAAGCGGGAGAGTTTGTATCGCAATAAATTGCAGCAACAACAGGAAGAAGACACCACAGCTGTCTTTTTTTAGGTTTCATAAGGATCCTGAGAGGTATATACCGGTACCAACATGTTACTAAACTGTATCGTCAGGATTCACTTGCAAACTACATGTGTATTAATGATTAATCTTTCGTTTTAGGAGCAGAAAATGGCTAGTTAATAGCAGACGAGTAGAGCTTATGAAAAAAGACCCAGTTTACCTGTATAATAATATTAGGTTTTGTTCGCTACATTTCGAACAAAATGGTTCAAATGGCTCTGAGCACTGTGGGACTCAACTGCTGTGGTCATAAGTCCCCTAGAACTTAGAACTACTTAAACCTAACTAACCTAAGGACATCACACACATCCATGCCCGAGGCAGGATTCGAACCTGCGACCGTAGCGGTCGTGCGGTTCCAGACTGTAGGTTTCGAACAAAACCAGTCCATGAATGCAATAATAATAAACTCGTGTGGAATGCAGTACTCACACTGTTTGACATCCCAAATAAGCCACCTAAACTGACGATTAAGAAGAAACGGCCACAAAGATTCGACAATCCATCTATAGCTCTGAAACAGTCGTATGACACAGAAGCAGCCAGTTCAACTCTTCAAGTATCAGTGCCACATTCGTGTGAATCGTCAACACAGACCTGCTTTGACGATGAAGTGGAAAGATTAAGTGCAGTTATACGTGTCTTACAAAAACATGTGAAGTGTCAGAAATTGCAGATCGCTAGACTTCGAGGAAAACTATTACAGGAAAAGGAAAGTGCCTACAGACAGCGACAGACATTGTATCAGAAGGATGAAGTGAACAAGGACAAACGAATGTTGAAGTCTGTAGGTATGTGTTTCATTCACTTCTGTTGTTAGTCAATTTCCCTTGCTCCCTTCGTATGATATATTTTTAGCGCCTTGTTCACTGACAGATTGTTTGAAAATTATTCAAATATTTGGTTCTGCGTGAAATGTAACGTAATCAGCACATTATAAAGTTTTCACCATATTTCCCCACTATTTGACAGTGGCTTGTCCCACTTTGAATAATATAAAGATGAAGGTTGTGCTTGTCGCAACAGGCGACAATGAGAAACACAGTACGCCTACAGAACGATGGATGAACTGACGATCGCTTTAGCGTGTAGAGGTACATGTCTGTGCTTCTTACTCGTGAATCTGTGCGTTTATAGTCTTTAGATATCAACGTGGTAAGTTGCAATTCTATCCAACGTCACAAGTATTTCTTCACGAATGTGTTGTAGCTTCCCACTCCGCTTGGAGCGTCAGTGTTGCTCCACCTGTCAAACGGTAACAACTTTTACATCAGTGAGTGTCGCGACTGTTATGTTAGACTGTGGTCGGTACGGCACATGTGGGGAGAGCGGCAGTGGTGACAGGTACGGGCAGGCGCTGTTGGGGAAATGCCGTTCTAAATAAAGCTCACATTTTTTTATAAATATATTGTTCAGCCCTTCCACGGCCACACTTGCATGATGACCTCTACTTTGATTAGTATGTAAGAAGAATTCCGTTGGAAACTCAGCGATTATTTTCGCCTGGTTTGTCAATCATTTGTAGATTTCACAGAAGTGTCTGTACAGACACAGTTATGAGAGAATTCCGAAACAGCAGTTTATTCAGTGTACTAAGTGAGGAACTGAGGAAAAGTTGGGTCAGTAGCTTAAGAAAAGGCACATAAAATAAACGTTGTTCCCAAACCCAAAGTATTTCGTTTCACCTGTTTTCGATGCCCCTTATAATTAAACCTTTCATTAAAAAAGTCTGTAATTAGTGGAATAACACGTCAGATAATGAAGTTTTGCATACTAAACATTCGGCAAAATACTCGCTTCTTTGTGTGCTATCATTTGCCAAAATCTCTTTTCGATATCTCAAATTGTTTATGAAATATGAAGAATGTTGTGGATATTTCACACTGGTTTTATTGCTGACGTGGCTCGATCACAAATGAGTGTGCTACATTAGATCAATTTTCTCGAGATTGGTGACAGGTTGAGACCTCCACCCAAGTCTAAAGAAAAATCCAGTATGTTAGTTAAATTTCATATGCAGCAATATATTATGTATTATGCACCAAACACAAAATCATAGCGACCCCTATTTTTCATTGCAAACTTTTTCGAAATTCTCATAGGCTCTTACTTCTATGTGAATACATCACTATAACTATGACCATTAACGAAATGATAGTCACACCATCATGAACCTGATGTTTAAAGCTATCAGTAATGCAAAAACAAAATTTTTGCAGCAAATAGTTCCCGTAAAAGCGTTTGATAGTAGGGTGTGCACCTCGATTCTGTCATCACCGTCCTGCCGAAAGGTCGCAAACACTACGGCCTCTCCTTCAGAACAAATCAATGAACTCACCCAGTGCTGTGGACCAAATTTGCTCACTAAATATTAGCCACTGTATCCTCCACAGACTCTATTTGGTTATGCCACTTTCCTTCTACCACTGTTCCATGGTGGCAGTATTTCGAAGCACAACCATTCTGTCGCAGTTATCATGGAGTGGTATTTGCTGCTATACTCCACTCGATTTCTATGTGTTTTCATTTTACTACTAAAAAAAAAAAGGAAAACAGTGGTCAGCAGGTACACTTCTGCAACTTCTAGAATTACAAGAACAGCAACTTATGTTGGTTTTCTTCAGCAGTGTGTGTGTGGGTTGGTGGGCGGGAGGTGCAATATTTGCAAATCAGTGACGTATCATACACCCTTAAAAGATTTTTGGATGAATAAATTAATCAACTTAATACATATAAACAAAAAGGCGAGTTGTATAAACTCCGTGATTTGTGAGACCAAACACTGTATAAATTGTGGATTATATACAGGAAATACCTCCTGAGTGTGATGTGGGTGCTAAAAATTATTTATTCAAAATGCCTCTAATCAGCGAATAAATGAGAGTCTAAAGTCTTGGAAGAGTCACATGTCTGTAGATGATTTTTACATGCCAACTGTTGGTAGTTTGCAATTGCAGACAGCATTTTTGTCTCCAAGTTTTACTTTTTTTATAAATGTATTTGTAGCCTCTGATTTATCCTTGTGTAAAATCTGTTTTCAGATACTACATTTGAGTTTTCTCTTCCTTGTATTTTACTCTTGTCACAGCTCGAATGCCGTAACCTGAACTATAACATTCATGCCACCAAATGATAAAATTGACGCAATGTTGAAAGCTGTCAACATAGAATTTGTGTTGTCATGCGTGAATGGTAGATCAAGATGCCACCACAAAATGTCATATGCAGTGGCGCCACATTAGTTTCATGTTTGAACCCGTCTTCACTTAGCGACTGAGAGCAGCGACATTTGCATAGAGTTGTCAGTGGTAATAGACAAGCAACAATGCGTGAAATAACTGCAGAAATCAATGTGGGACGTATGACGAACGTATCCATTAGCACAGAGCATCGAAATTTGGCGTTAATGGGCTATGGCAGCAGACAATCGACACGAGTGTTTTTGTTAACAGCGCTACATTACCTGCAGTGCCACCTCCTGGGCTTGTGATCATATAGATTGGAACCAAGACGACTGGAAAACCGTGACCTGATCAGATGAGTCCTGATTTCAGTTGGTAAGAGCTAATGGTAAGGTTCTAGTGTGATGCAGACCCATGAAGCCATGGACCCAAGTTGTCAACAAGGCACTTTGCGAGCTGGTGGCGGCTCCATAATGCTAACGCCCTGTTTACGTGGAATTGACTGGGTTCTCTGGGCCAACTGAACCGATCATTAACTGGAAATATTTACTTTCGGATTATTGGAGACCATTTACAACCATTCATGGACTTCATGTTCTCAAACAACAATGGAATTTTTATGGGTGGCAATGCGCCACGTCGCTGGGCCATTATTGTTCACGGCCAGTTTGAAGAACATTCTGGACAATACGAGAGAATTACTTGACCACCGAGATTGCTGCCCAACATGAATCCCACTGCACAGTTATGGGACATAACCGAGAAGCTAGTTCGTGCACAAAACCCTGCACCAGCATCGCTTTCGCAATTATAGACAGCTATAGAGGCAGCATGGGTCATTATTTCTGCAGGGGACTTCCAACGACCTATTGAGTCCATGCTACGTCGCACTGCTGCACTACATCAGTCAAAAGCAGGTCCGATATGATATTCTGAGGTATCCCATAGCTTTTGTCACCTCAGTGTACAAGAGAGATGTCTAATGCTACACCACTACTCTCCACAATGTGTTTAATTACTTTATTGGTTCAAAAAATCTACAGCTTATGGGATGTATCGTTTCCTTATAACTATTGAGCATACACATAATTAAAAATTATATAAAGCAAAGAAAATTTAATAACAATATTACAATTAATAAAAGAACTTAGTCTAATTGGATTAGCTGATGTTGCACTTATTTCTTGTAAGTTTTTCGAAAAGATCTAAAATTTCTAATACTGAGTTGAAGCAGTGATTAAAACAAAATGTGGTTGAAATTTTGCTATAGGCCTATACTTGGAAAGAAGAAACAGCTTTTATTTTCTGTTTTGCTGCTGGATGTGTGGTTTGTGGGACGCTCAACTGCTCGGTTATCAGCAACCATACAAATTCCCAACCTTTGCTCAGTCCAATCTCACCACTTTCACGAATGATGATGAAATAATGATGACAACACAAACACCCAGTCATCTCGAGGCAGGTGAAAATCCCTGTCCCCGCCGGGAATCGAACCCGGGACCCCGTGCTCGGGAAGCGAGAACACGACCGGGATATTTGCTGCTGGAAACAGTGTACGAAAGCAAGCATGAGGACACCACATGCGAATTGTTTTCGAGCGCAATTCGGCGATCAGCATAATTAGTAAAACAAATAAGGCCATGCTCTTTACAAAATATCTTATGATTAATCTTAATTAGTCATAATTAATCTTAATTAATCCTATTTGTTCAGCGTCAGAAAATCTTATGCATAACCAGTGTGTGATGCAAGAAGCGGACTTTTATGGACGCATACATATATTGAAGGACAAAAATCGTGACACCAAAAAAAAAAAAAAAAAAAAAAAAAAAAAAAAATGTAGAGCAATGCAATTTCAGGAGTACATTTGTCTAGGTAACATACGAGGGTTGGAACTTTAACAGTGGCAACTATTTATTTACAGCTCGTACAAAATAGATACGTGTTTCAAAGTTTCACTGACCTTCAAAGTAGTCACCAGCATTGTGTATAACCTGTTGCCAGAGATGTGGAAGACGTAGAATACTCTTAGCAGTGCCAGTTGTGTTGACAGCTCGAGCGGCGTGATCTGTTGCCCGATGAATTTGTAGCAGTTCTGAAGCGAATGCCATGAAGCGTTCCCTTCAGTTTAGAAGTCGAGTTGCAGTAGGTGGTATAGCACTGAGCAGCCACATTAGTCAGACAAATCAGTAACAGCCTGCACTGTACGTGCTTGAGCACTGTCGTGCAAAATGGTGGTCAGGTCCTTCAGATAATGTCAATACTTCTGTCTCTAAGCTGGTCTTAGGTTGTGTTCCAAAAATGAACAGCATAGAGACAGAAGTGATGACACTTTCTGCAGGACCTGACCATTATTTTGCAGGACAATGCTCAAGCACATACAGTGCTAGCTGTTACTGATTCGTTGACTGATGGGACTGCTAAGTGCTATACCACCTACTGCAGTCCACTGACTTAAGCTCTGGCGAGTTCAACTCGATTTCTAATCTGAAGGGAACACTTCACGGCATCCGCTTCAGAACTGCTACAAATTCGTCAGGCAGTAGACCGCGCTGCTAGAACCGTCAACACAACAGGCACTGCTAAGAGTGCCCTACGACTTCCACATCGCTGGCCATGGGTCATAACAATGCTGGTGATTACTTTGAAGGTCAGTAAAACTTTGAAACACGTATCTATGTTGTACGAGCTGTAAATAAATAGTTGCCACTATTAAAGTTCCAACCCTCGCATATGGTTCCAATCCCCCGATTTCGACAAAGGATTTTGGGACGTTTCCCTAGGTTATAAGGCGAATGCTGGAACTGGCAAGTCCCTCTCGTTAACAGTGCAAAATCACAGGTTAACGTAACAGAGAAATAAGCCATGCAAATGTGACATGCTGGCACATTAACCCTCCGTTACACGCACCGGGGACTGTTGAATCCGCAGTTTTATCTTTCCATCAACAATCACTCATAAATTCAAGATTTCCATTAGCGGCTTTTTCTACCTTACCCTCCTTCCGTAACGAATTATTGGCAACAATTGAAGTTAGTCATTATTGCCAGAAGCAGCAGTCTCGTGAGGTGCGGAGTGTCAGTCCGCGTGTGTGCATTCGTGTGGCGCGCTTCAATCATCAGTTCTTTCACGATGTATTGCAAGTAAGGAGGTTTCTTCCTTTATAATATTACAAAACATAGACTGTTAGATTTAGAAACTTTTTTTGTTTATTATTCAAACTGTCATACAATTATGAGCCTTTTCATTGACCAACACCGATTAGTGAAACAAGTTATACACCTTTTTTTTCCAGAAGAACGGTGGATGACGATCAGGTTTGCAGTGGTTGGAAGAAGAGCTTGGTAATGAAGAATGTAGTAGTGATCTGGAGTCAATATTCGAAAGTGATCACTATTCAGATAGTGAACAGTCGCTGGACGAAAGTGATTCTATCGAAAAAATTGACTTATATTTTAGGAAAGACGGTATGCAATGGAGCCATCGACCTCTAATCCAAAACAGAAGAGTAAGAAGATCTCAACATAATATTGTCAAGTATTTACCTGGAGTCATAGGCGAAGCAAAAAATGCCAAGCGTCCAGTTGATTGTTTACAACTTTTCTTCACATATGAAATTTTAGAAGAAATTGTTCGCTGCACTAATATTTACATTGCTACCATCCGTTCTAAATATTCCAGAGAAAGAGATGCTGCAGACACAAACATTACATAAATCAAAGCTTGTTTAGGACTCCTTTTCTTGGCGGGTGTGCTACGAACATCACACACAAATTTACTAGATCTCTGGGCTGCAGATGGTACTGGAGTGGAGTACATCAGACTCTCAATGGGCATAAACCGTTTTCGTCTCTTGCTGACATGTCTGAGATTTGATAACGTCAGTAACAGAGCTCATCGGAAGGAAACAGACAAATTAGCTGCTGTCCGATTCTTGATAGATCAGTTCAATGAAAACTGCAAGAAACATTATAGTTTATCAGAACTAGTTACAGTAGATAAAATGTTGGATGCATTCAGGGGCAGATGTGGATTTATACAATACATTCCATCAAAACCGGCAGAATATGGTATAAAAATGTTTGCACTTACAGATGCAAAGATGTTCTATACCAGCCATTTAGAAATATACTGTGGAAAGCAAGTGGATGAGCCTTATCTCTGTGATAACACACCTCATGCTATTGTCAAAAGAATGGTGAAATGCATATCCAAATTTGGCAGAAATGTAACATGTGATAATTGGTTCACATCAATTCCACTTGCGGCTGACTTGGAAAATGACAAGCTGACAATGGTTGGAACAATTCGAAAAAATAAACGGGAAATTCCTCCATTTATGACAGTAGCAAAAGATCGTCCTTTGGAATCCATCATTTTTTCTGTTTGGTTTACGAGTAAATTATGAGTTAAAATATTTTATGTACACTACTGATGCTAAAATACATTGTGTTTACGAATTAATTGTTTTATTTATGTTATCCAGACTGGAATATATTATATTTGCCAACTGTAATGTCAGAATTGTTCAGGAAAATGGTATAAAACGCAATGCGGACTCTCAGTCCGCGCGCGTGTAGCAGAGGTAGAAAAATCGCGCGTGTAGCGGAGGGTTAATATCTTGAGTAACCGTCAGAATTTTGAATCCAAGCATGCATACTTGCAAACATTGTTTTTTACAGGCGCCAGATGTCAGTTTGTGGGATGGACTTTCATGCCTGTTGCTCTTGGTCAGTCAATACAGGGACGGTTAAGGCTGACTGTGGATGACATTGGAGTTGTTGTCCACTGATGTTCCATATGTTCTTGATTGAAGACAGATTTTGTGATTGACAAGGCCAAAGGCAAAATGTCGATACTCAGTAGGACATGTTGGGTTACAAGAGCAGTATGTGGGCGAGCGTTATCTTGTTGGAAAAACCACCTGGTATGCTGTTCATGAATGGCAGTACAGCAGGTCGAATCACCAGAATGACGTATAAATTTGCAGTCAGAATGCATAGGATAACCACGAGACTGCTCCTGCTGTAGTACAAAATTGCACCCCAGACCACAGCTCCAGGTGTAGGTCCAATATGTCAAGCATGCAGACAGGCCCTCAACTGGCCTCCTTATAACCAACACATGGCCATGAGTGCTACCGGGGCAGAAGCAGCTTTCGTCAGGAAACACAACAGACCTCCACCCTACTCCCCCCTCCCTCCCCACCCAATGAGCTCTCGTTTGACACCACTGAAGTCGCAAATGGCGGTGGCAGATGCAGTACGATGTGCCAGAGCCATATTCTGAATATGATGGTCTTCCCTTTCGGTAGAGCCACATGGCTGTCTAGAGAGTGACCTGCTATCAATCGAACTTTCTCGTGACGACCGCTGCTGGCAATCTTTTACGGTGGCTACATACCTTCCAAGTCTTTCTGCAATAGTGCAGAATTAACATCCAACTTCTCATAGCCCTATTCACGACTTTGTCCAAACTCAGTGGGGTGTTGATAATGGCATCTTTGTCGCCTTAAAGGCATTTCTTGACTAACATCAAATCACCACATCCAATCTCAAAAGTAACTAACACTGATGACCGTTACAACATGTATTTAAAGCAAACCTGATTTGCGTCCTTAAAGTGGCGCCACTGTTGCGCAGCTGGCGAGAAATTTGAATAGGCATCATCTTTCAGATGTAGAAACATGCTTACCAACTTTCGTTTATGTCACACACCTCTCTCTTGGTGCTACAATTTTTTTTTCCATCAGTGTATAACTCACACACCATACCGTTGATCAACATATACACACACATACAACATAAATACAGTTTATGCATACACAACACCTCAAAACAAATAAATTATTATGGTCCCAATCCCCCAGTTTCGACAAAGGATTCCAGGAGTTTTCCCTTGGTTGTAAGGTGAATGCCGGAATTGTAAAGTCCCTTTCATTTATTTCAAACGGGGATCCCCCATTTGCTCTACTATAAGCTTATCTCATAATTGGCTGAATATAACCATGACTCATTAACCCTTTTGGTCACTTTTTTTTGCTGAAAAAATCATGGTTTTGCTATCCAATGCTTTGAATTAAATTATGATTTTTCAAATGTATAAAATATTCCAAGGTGCCCCCCAAAGGGGGATACAACACGTCCCCAAGTGTGGACAAATTGTTCTAGTGGGTGCAGTATAAGTCGAAAAGTCAAAGTATTTGATTTTATTTTATTTCACCAAAATGCATAAATTACACAAAACTTACTTAATGATTATATACATAAACTATAGTTTTACAATTGTGAAAAATGATAAAGAAACAATTTTTTTCTATCCAGACATAGTGAATGTTACATTTTACACAATAAAATGTGGTTTTGCCTTTGCAGCCCGGTTTCCTGCACCTGTCAAATGATTTTTTGTGACTGACCACTGGAAGATGCCCAAAAATGTCCAAACGAACATCAGTTTCTGGCCGAACTTCCGCACTGGCTCGTTTTGAAGTTCTTGGAGATGGCATTGGACTCTCACAAGTGGGACACCCCCTCTTCCTGGCAGTTGGCTTATTTATTTTTGTCAGTACTTTGGCCACACATGCCCTAAAGTGAAGCAAATCAAGGGTCTTATTTTTAGGAACACCTAATTCTGATGCGTTTCTTGTACTTAATCCATGCATTTACACATGCAATATCAATTGCATGAGCAAACATGCGAATCGTCCACTTTCGCAATCTGATGAATGTGCGATATATTGTGATCGGAAAATCCATCTTCTCGACTCCCATATGTTGATTGTAAACTTGAATAACTTCTGGCCGGGCGATTTCAACATATTTTTCCAGAACCTATAATAAAAAATACTATTACGAAAAGAAAAACTCATAAAAAAACCTACATCTGGGTAGTGCAGAAGAAAGAGACGCTAAAACCATTTTATGTCGATTTTGAGGTGGGTACAGGGCCGTACAGAATTTTTCAGCGCGTAAGTGATGGAATATGTTTCAGGTTGCAAAACCGGCTATAAACCGTTGAAAATCGTGTTCTGTTTCAAAAGCAGCTGACTGCTGTCTTCGGGCACAAAGCCCACTATGCCCAATAGGCGTGACTGCTGTCGCCCTGCCATATCCGGATGCAAAGCACTTGAGCAGACATCAGACTTACCAGTCTCGACATTCAAAGTTACCTTTCAGTCTGTTACGATTTGAATGGAAATTTTTCTTATTCAGCTTTAGGTTGGCTGCGCTGAAACAAATTTGTACACAACACTAACATTCTCACTGCCAATATATAGTCGTTTGAATGGGACATGTGTTTCGTGATTATCTGTGTCACTTATCATGTAGTTAGCGGGCTTTGCGTCTAGGCTACTCAGCTTACAATATACCGAATGATATTACCTCCTTCATCGTCCTCTTGTTCAAAATTGTCGCCAGCATCAACGGATGGATCGTCAGTTTCAGATGAATTAAGGTCGGGACACACACGTCCGGGCCGTGTCAGGGCCGAGCGTCGGACGAGTGACGGCCGTCCTCCGGTCCGTTTCTGCAGGGGCCACACAGGACCGCGGCACGTCCGTGTCTTTGTTGTTCCTTGTAGTGAGTCGGACGCGGTGAGCTGTGTTTCTGTTTGTGAAAGCTGTAAAACATGTTCACTAATTTTCATAATAGTGAATTACGACTTACAGCACTTGCTTTAGACGAAGAGGAAAAAGAAAGAAGGCAAACAAGAAAAAGAAAATTATGGATCCACAGTGCCTGGAAAACAAGACCAGTACAGGGAGAGTTTCGAGCAATATTTCTCATCTCATCTGTAGATGGAAAGCACGTAACAATACAGGCTCCAAACAACTCCGGAGGTCTCTATTGGAATTACAAAAAACATATTCCATTGTGCTTCTTGCTCTGGTTGACCCATGTTATAATTTTATTGCAATAGACGTGCGAGCGTACGGAAAAAACTGTGATGGAGGCATTCTAGTAAATTCAAACCTTGGAAAGTCATTGGAAAACAATACGTTTAGCGTCCTAAAGAGTAAAACTTTGCCCGGAACTGACGTTGAACTTCCAATGGTAATTGTAGGTGATGAAGCTTTTCCTCTCAAAACATATTTGATGCGACCATATCCTCGCAGGAACTTAACAAATGATAAGGCTATATTTAATTATCGTTTGAGTCGGGCAAGAAGAATATCCTAAAATGCATTCGGTATATTGCAACAGAAATTTCGATTATTTAGGAGAATCCTTCAAGGAGATCCTAATAACCTTACAGTGATTGTGACCGCTGCGTGTGTCCTGTACAACTTTATGGAAGGTTATAGGGTGCCCAAACAGAGGATGGATCAAAAGGAAACTGCTGAGGGATCCGGAAGATCATCAAATCTTTTAAACCTGCCTCGAATTCGTGGGAGATCAACAGATGCTGCATTTGCTGTACGAGAACAACTCAAAAAATTCCTGAATTCTCCACAAGGGACTGTGGAATGGCAAGAACATGTCGCCTTGGCAATGTAACGATTACATAAGCCAAACATCTGTTTGTAAAATAAAAAGTAAATAAATATCTTTCGGGTATTAAAACTTGTATAGTTTTTATCTTACCTTTGGCTTGTAGATCTGTTGCAATTGTCTTCCAAACTCTGTCTTTGTACTCCATATTCCTGTAGTTTTCACTTCCCTGATCGTAAAGAACAGGAAACTTACGAACTTCTTCTATTAGTCGTTCCACATCCATGTTTTGTACACAGAACAGTCTTGCGCAGTTGCACAGCTCACAAGACAATTCTACAGTCAGGCCGTGTCCGTCACGTGAAAAATTAAACACGGCGAATTCCGTCCGGCCAGGCCCTGTCCCGTTGACGTTCCCCGTGCACGGCCCGGTCAAGTGGGGCCCGCTACATTTGTTTTAATGATGTATTTCGTTGTCCGGGTGACGGCCGATACTCGGACGCGTCTCGGCACGGACACGGTCCGGGTATGTGTGTCCCGACCTTTAAGGAGCTCTAAAACTTATTCTTCTGTAAGTGGCCTTCGTCTGTCTTGGACTTGGGGCGTTGTGAAATCACCGTAAGATGACTAAAGAGACAGCGAAATAATGCCCTAAATTTCTATGCTATTACATCCTTTCAGTCACAATGTCCTCATTTGGAGACATGTATAAAGTTATAAATATGTCACTTATTTTTCGTTCTGAAAGACACCTTTGGTTTTCACGTTCAAGAATGCACCTTTCTACGCACAAATATATATATATTTTTTTACCTAAACTTAGAAGATATTAACCGGCTGATGGGAGATACAAAGATTACAAGAAATGTCGACATATTAAAAAAAAAAAAAAAAACACTCTGCTTGTGACAATATGAGGACAACAATCACAATTTAACGAATTTTAATACACTAAGCATTTATTTAGTATGTCCTAATACGAGGAAGCCATGACCGAAAGGGTTAATGAGCCGTTGGCTTCGTAGAACCGCCAGTCATTAATCGGTCGGTGAGTTTCCACGAGTTGCAAAGGTCGAGCCGGAAATATGAGGTGAGATTCGTGTCCGCCCGACCGTGATCTTTCTTTATATTGAGTATATAGAAGTTCAGCCTGCGTATGTTTGTGTTCGCTAAACTGCAAGTAGTCGGTCGATTGCTTTGAAATTTTGTTACAATTTTACATGTGAATACATGCATTTTTTATATGCCTATTTTTAAATAAATATGTAACATGAAAAGTGGAAATGTTGTTACCAAAAATTTCGAAACGTTCTTGACAGATTTAATCGAAATTTTACACAATACTCTAATGAACATTCAGATCTACAGCAGGCTATATTTTTATAATATAATACCAAAATATATATGTAATACACGATGCAATCCCATAATGTGACGACTGCCTATGTTCGACGTCAACATGCAATAACCCCTCACAGATGCCAGGCAGCATTAGCAGTAGAGGGTATACAGTTGTAATAATATTTAAAAAGCGTATTTTTTGTGCAAACGAATACTTTTTAAGTGGAACAATGCCTACTGACGTCAAAAAACTTAAAATAGGGTAATTTAGAATGTCAGTGGTGTTTACTGCAGAATTCTAGTCCGACCCGTTTACGAGATATCGTATTTTGAAAAGTTTCCACACCTACACTTGTTTGTGCCTAGTTACTAGGTACGATTTTGTTATGTTTACTTACAGTGCTTCTTTGAGTGCACTGCGACTTGCTGTTCAGTTAGTGTGTCAGTCCGAGCAGTAAGTCGTGAGGGGACTTGGGGCTAACAAATGCAAAAAAGTGGTCGTGCTCATGGTGTATGGAAAGTGTAGGAAGAATGCAATTTGTTCTTGTACGATCTATGCGGCAAAACGTCACAGTAGACGTCAGCCATTTAGGCAGTTATTTATCAACATCTTCAACAAATTACATGGAAGTGGTAGTGGAACAACTAGACGACATAACGGTGGGGGAAATTAATGTTCTTGCTGTTGTTGCAACTGATCTGCACATTAGCTGCCGTGCAACCGCACGAGGAAGTGGCATTAGGCAGGCAAGTGTCCCACTCATTCTCCGTCGACGTAGGTTCCATCCCTACCAGATCTCCCTCCATCAAGAGCTGTATGGAAACGCTTATGAGATTTGTGTTAACTTCCGCTCATGGGCAGTAAGACAGGATACTCCAGATGTATCATGTACCTCATATAGTGATGGAGTCATATTTACTAATCACGGCCAGGTAAACCGCCAAAACAAGCACTATTGGTCTTTTGACAATCCCCATTGACTTCATTAGATGGAACGTCATTGTCTATGGAGTGTAAAGCTGTGGTGTGGGATAGTGAATCATCAGCTCATAGGCCAGTGTTTCAAAGATGGAATATTGAACATGCATAAATATGGCAAGCTCCTAATAGACCACCTCCCACAGATGCTAGAAGAAGTCCCTCTGCACACTAGGAGGAACCTGTGGTGCCAACTTGATGGCTGTCCAGCCCATAGTGCATGAAGTACTACACCATGTCTTCATGAATTGTATCCAAATCGTTGGATATATGCAGAGGACCTGCACCTTGGCCAGCCTGTTCCCCGAATTTGACGTCTGTAAACTTTTTTCTATGGGGAGAACTGAAATATTCTGTCCACGAGGACATACCAACTACACCCGATGATATGCAACAATGTGTTACTGCAGCCTGAAATGCTAGCATGTGTGCAGCAGTCATTTTCTGCCAGTCTGGAAGTGTGAACTTTCTCTGCCAGTGGTAATTTTGAACACAACCTCTGATGGTTAATTGAGTAATTACTGATCATAATCCACGTAACAAGTGTATACATTTGTGTTGTTCTTTAGTGTCTGCTACCACAGGTATTCTACAAGTGTCAGTGTGTGAACTTTTCAAAATACGAATTTTAATACAGTAAGCATTTATTTAGTATGTCCTTATATTAGGACGCCACGATTCACACTAGAATCTTGCAAAACACACCACTGACATTCTAATTTACCTACTTACGGTTTATTAATGACAATAGGCACTGTTGCATTTAAAAAGTGTATATTTGCACATTTGAAAAAAATAAACTTTTTTATTATTATAACATTCTGCTGATTGCCTAAGAATATGAGCCCATAACTACCACTCCATTCTGTGGAAACTGCACATCAATAACACTTTCCATTTCCGCAATATTTGCGCTGCAAGTTTTAGTTTTAGGTGATTCGTCTTATATATATATATATATATATATATATATATATATATATATATATATATATATATACACTGAAGAGCCAAAGAAACTGGTACACCAGCTCAATATCGTGTAGGGCCCACAAGCACGCAGTAGTGCTGCAACACGACGTGGTATCGACTCGACTAATGTCTGAAGCAGTGCTGGAGGGAATTGACACCTTGAATCCTGCAGGGCTGGCCATAAATCAATAAGAGTATGAGGGGGGGTGGAGACTCTTCTGAGCAGCACGTTGCAAGGCATGCAAGATTGCTCAATAATGTTCATGTATGGGGAATTTGGTGGCCAGCGGAAATGTTTAAACTCAAAAGAGGGTTCCTGGAGCCACTCTGTAGCAATTCTGGACTTGTGGGGTGTCGCATTGTCCTGCTGTAATTGCTCAAGTTCTCAGAATGCACACTAGACATGAACGGATACACATGATCAGACAGGATGCTTTCGTACGTGCCACCTGTCAGAGTCGTATTTAGACGTTTCAGGGGCCCATATCAGTCCAGCTGCACACGCCCCACGCCATTACGGAGCCTCCATGAGCTTGAACAGTCCCCTGCTGACATGCAGGGTCTATCGATTCATGAGGTTGTCTCCATACCCATATACGTCCATCCGCTCAATACAAATTGAAATGAGACCCCTCGGACCAGACAACATGTTTCCAATCGTCAACAGTTCAATGTTGGTGTTGACGGACCCAGGCGAGGCGTAAAGCTTTGTGTTGTACTGTCATCAAGGGTACACAAGTGGGCTTTCGACTCCGAAGGCCCAGATCGATTATGTTTCGTTGAATGGTTCGCACACTGACACTTGTTGATGGCCCAGCATTGGAATCTGCAGCAATTTGCGGAAGGGTTCATATCTGTCACTTTGAACGATTCTCTTCAGACGTCGTTGGCCCCATTCTTGAGAGATTTTTTTCCGGCCGAAGCGATCTCAGACATTTGATGTTTTGCCGGATTCTGGATGTTCACCGTACACTCGCAAAATGGTCGTACGGGAAAATCCCCACTTCATCGCTACCTCGGAGATGTACCCCATCGCTTGTGCCCCGACTGTAATACCACGTTCAGACTCAGTTAAATATTGATACCCTGCCGTTAAACCAGCAGTAACCGGTCTAACAACTGCGCCAGACACTTATTGACTCATACAGCCGTTGCCGACCACAGCGCCGTATTCTGCCTGTGTACATACCTCTGTATTTGAATACGCAGTTTTGAATACCAGTTTCTTTGGCGCTGCAGTTATATATATACGCAGCGATCTACCAAAAAGCGTATGATCATCGGCTTTTGGGCCAAGGGTAGAAGCATTTGCGAAACGGCGAGCTTTGTAAACCACTCGCGTACCGCCGTGGTTAAAGTTTGGTATACCGTTCATGGGAAAACGGAGCTGTACAAAACCGGCGCCAATGCAGTTAAAGTGCACTACGGGCCATAGATGACAGGGGTGAAAGACGGCTGTGGAGATGTGTGTGGGCAAATACGAGTGCAACTGTTGAGTAACTGATCACCCAGATGAACCAAGGGGCTACCGATAGCGCCTCCTCGCCGACCGCTCAGCGGACGTTGGTACGTATAGGGCTCCGCAGCGGGCGCCTGGTTCATGCACACATGGCTGACTGATGCTCATGGGGAGTGGGGCAGGGACGGCGGTTATCGCTGAAACAACCAGTTTTCGGTTACTCCGCTTCTTTTCGTCTCCATGTTAACCTGCCTTTACAACTAGCAAGGCAACCGGTTTCTGAAACCACCTATTTTCGTTTTTTTTATTGCTATTGCCTTCAGTAATACACGTCGATTTCGGACATATATTGAAAAAATCTAATGAAGGTGAAGGAGTAGGAGATCACGATCGATATGAGGCTGCGGGTGCAGCTGAAGTTGGATCTCACTGTCGCCAGCGAAGATTCTGAAGGTGACGGAGACAGGTATGGCAACAGCGACAGCGCAAGGTCACAAGTTGATAATTTCCCTGCATAGTAATTTTCGGGTGGTATGAGTTTTTCAAGCAACAGAAACTGAAGTTTATAGCTCATCGATAATTAAAGCGAATGGAGCGTTGTAATTCACTGCTACTGAACTTCGTAAAATGCTTCCAAACGAGGAATGGTACCAATCTGAAATACAACTTATGTTCGAGGTAGGGTTGCCAAGTCCAAAAATACGGAAGCCTGGCTCGGCGTTATATTTAGCCAGACATTTTGCCCTAAAAGGCGACATACTTCTTTTGAACAGAAATAATGAGTTGGGTGTTTTAGTCGATTCCTAAAAATCAGATACAATCCGTTTTTTGCGAGATCTACCTCAAACACGCCTAAGTTAACAAAGACCGGCAAACAGCGTTATGATTTGGTGGCAAGTGCTTCATTAAACAAAAATAATTATCTATTCTTCTGGGAAGGAAAAGAAAGATATTCAATAATTTTTGTCATTTCAATTGGACTTATAAAGAAATGAAGAAATCTGTATTCAAGTATTAATATTTCTCATTTGAATCCACTTTATCAAGAAAGTTATTTCTCTTGGAGATCACTATGTGAAACTATTGGCAGGATAATTTTAAGTGTAATTGTGAGGGTTTCAAATTTATTGCAGTCTTTGTCCATTGGACGTTTATGAAAGAGACGCTGGCATTATAGCATGGGATTGCAAAGTGATATTCTGCTAATTTCAATAACTTGTATATCTGTATATGCTTGTGATACATACAGACATACACTAATCCTTGTTCCATAGATCATGAATACGACGTTTCGTAATGTTATGAAACGTGTCACTTTAACATAAGGTTTCTTTACACAAAATAATTAATTAATTAATTTAATTATTTTTTAAATTTTTTAAATTCTTTTTTACAGTTACTACTTCGTATCTAAGAATTCATCTATTGAGTAGAAGGAGTTGTCATTCAGAAATTCTTTTAATTTGCTTTTAAATGTTGGTCACACTTTTAACACTATTTGACAAATGACCAAAGTTTTTTGTGGCAGCATAATTCACCTCGATCTATGCCAAAGTGAGATTTAATCCAGAATGGTGAATATCATCCTTTCTTCTAGTGTTGTAGCTGTTTTTGAATTGGGATGGCTTATTAATGACAAATTTCATAAGTGAATATATGTATTGCGAAGGTACTGTGAATATCCCGAGTTCTATTAAATAAATGTCTGCAAGGTGATCTTGGTTGGGCTTCAGATGTTATTCTGATTACACGCTTTTCTGCTACGAAAACTTTATCTCTTAGTGACGAACTGCCCCAAAATATGATGTCATATGACAGCAGTGAAAGAAAACAGGCATAGTAGGCTAAATTACTGATATGTTTATCACTAAAATTTGCAATAACCGTAATAGCATAAGTAGCTGAACCTAACCGTTTCAGCAGATCATCGATGTGTTTCTTCCAATTCAATTTCTCATCTGTGCAGACACCCAGAAATTTTGAGTATTCTGCCTTAGCAACAGATTTCCATTCATAGTCTATATCTATCAATGGTATTATGCCATTTACTGTACAGAATTGTATAAACTGTGTTTTCTCAAACTTTTTTGAGAGTCCATTTGCAGAGAACCACTTAATAATTTTCTAAAATACTTTATTTGCAATTTCCTCAGCTGATTCTTGCTTCTTGGGTGTGATTACTATAGTTGTATCATCAGCAAAAAGAACTAGCTTTGTATCTTCAGATATCCTTATTTCTCCTTATACTTACTCCTCACGCTCAGGTCTTTAGCGTGAGACAGGCCTTAGCTGTGCCTTCTCTTCCTTCTTTGCAGCTACTTGATCCAATGGTGTCTTTTGATCCGACAGTTCTGACTGTATTTGAGCAAAGTATTTTTGCATTTAATTCCTGTAACTTTGCTTTCCAAATGTAGTAGTAACCTCGCCATGCGGGAGAAAACTGTTGTTTGTGCGAGTTTTAAAGCCAATGAAATGCAGATGGAGAAGAAACAGGCCCAGACATTTTTCTCAGATTTACCACCTACAAATACTGTGTGAAACGCTCACTGTCAATAAGCTAGTATTTTACAAAAAACAGCTCATTTGAACAAATTTAAGTCGACAGTTTAAAAGATCGAGCCTTAAAGGTATAGCAATCGACTGGTTGATCGCGATCGACGGGTTGAGCTCCTCCGGCCTAGGGAATGCTTTCGTGGCATTCCCTGGTTGATCTTGCCATTCGAGAAAGCACAATGGTTCAACACAGGTGTGCATCTATTCTTATGAACATGCCACATCTGCATGCAGTTTGTTTTCCCTCGACACGATGACGTCTACGAACAGGACAATACAACACGCCACAGCTCACAGTGCGTGGTTCGAATAGCCTGGCTTTCAGACTCCCCGAATTTAAACCCAATTGCGAACCTCTGGGACCATCTCGATCAGGCTGCCGTGCCATGGACCTTCAACTGAGAAACGTAGAGCGTGGCACGGCACTGGAGTCCGCAGGCTCCACATCGTAGTCAGTACCTTCCAGAGATTAGATTAGATTAGATAGAACATCAATGGTTCTCTTCCTGCACATTGTAATGGTCGCCTAGTCGTAGATATTGCTAATTGCTATAATCACACTATTTCACTCCCATTTACGGAGCTTGTTAGCACTTGATGTTAGGTTGGCGCCATTAAAATGCATTGTAGTAATCACTGCTGCTTGCTGGATCGCTGCTGTGTCTCGATGTTGATTCTGGCTCTAAATCTGGTTGTCTAGGTTTAAAAATATGAGGTCCCGTGTTTTTTATGTGCTTTTGTTGATAAAGAACGAGCGAAACCAACAAATATGTAAACATAAAATATTTATTTCTCTGGTGGCCATCTTAATTCCACTGTCCACCAAAGACCATGACACAACACCACTTAGTACTTCCTTTACATGTTCTTTGCATTGTTTATCCACCTCAAACAATAACACACAAACACACTTTACCAAAGTGGCATTCCGACTGCCCCTTGACCCTTCTTGCTGCTTGTATTTATAACATTGTCAAAGAACTACTAAAAAGAGATATAGTTTATAAGTCACATGTACATCTGTTATCATAATTTGTGCAGAAAAGTTATTAATTTGCATCGAGTGACATAATTTAACATGTTATTAAAATGACAGACAGATTTGTTGACTTGACAGAATAACTCTTTGTTACAAAAAAGCCGTTTTTTAGAAGTTTGTCAATTGACTTCTCTAATTTGCATAAATAAGTAAATAACGTGAATTATTAAGAATTACCTTGGTTTTCGTCTAAAATAGGATTGCTTACGTGAATACTGAGTGAAAACGCTCCTAGTGAACAAATAGGTTTCACTGGGTGATTTTTATTTAAGGAGATCCAAAATACCTAAGTTGGCCACTATTTTTCGTACTTCATATTAATTATTTAAGATGAACTTAGTGTTTTTACATGATGACATTTGCTGTATCAGTGATCAAGTGATATAAACTTTTGTGTGGGTCAGTTACTCGGTATAATTTAATGGGTTGACTGTTTATGCAGACATGTTATGCAATCATTGCTAACATACACAATAACTTTTCTATAATCATAAATACTCGTTAAACTCGTTGAATTTGGAGGGTATCGCATACTTCGGTACAGTAAAGCCTTTAATATGTTCCGTTACAACATGCAGCAGCGGTCCGCGCTGCATAAGGTGGTTATTCAGGATTTTGACACGTGGTCGAGTCAGTGTGTACAATGTGGAAACATTAGCAGAGATCTCAAAATGTACTCGACTGAATTTCTTCAGATTTTTAAACGTTACTCTAAAAACTTTTGAAAGAATATAGGACATATACATATATTTTAATATACATATTATACGGAGTGTCTCTCCCAAGAGTCGTCAGGCCCATCTTCTCTCGTATTTCAGCAGATATTTGCAATTTCGTTTCTGTACTGTATAACTTGAATCAGCCCAAACAAATACGACGCCCAGCGTTAACGGAAAGCGCCAGCTTTTTCCCGTTACAAACAAAATTATTTTTAAAGCGGAATTTTTCAAGCCCATACGACACAGCGGTCCCAAATTAATCTAGTGCGATATTCTTTTTTGTAGATATGTGTTAACAGAGAGAGTAAAGCACGAAGAATAAGGAATCCAGGAGCGATTTACTGACATCAGCGCTGCTTACTTGGCGGTAGCAGAGCAGTGATGTCGCTGCTACAGCACTGGTTATTCTTATCCCTCTTAATATTATTCGATAAAACCAATACCGGAGAATTTGTTTGGGTTGATTTAAGCTAGACAATACAAAAACGAAATTGCTAATATCTACTGAAACCCCAGATAAAATTCGCCTGACGACTCTTGGAAGGGACACACTGTACAACATTTGTATTAAAAATGACATGCTGTATATTCATCCAAAAGTTTATGTAGAGTCGCGTTCAGAAATTTGAAGTAAATCGGTAGAGTACTTTTCGAGGTTTTTGGTCTGTTTCCCCTTTATATTGAAACAGAACTTCTTGTACCGTTCCATACTTTCTCAATAAATTTCTGGTACAAGAGAATCAATAGGGAGAGTGATTTTACTCTGCAGAAATAAATCATTTGGTAACAAGCAGGAGAGAATGGACCAAATGGCGCTTGTTTATTTGCTTACTGATTTTATTTCGTGTGTGCCACGTTTCCCTACATCCTTTCCTTTGTGCAACCTTGGCTGTATGAATAAGAAATTATATGAAGTAGCAGAAAGCTTTAGTCAGAGGTTGTAGCATCGCATGAGTAGATTGGTTCTGTGGTAGTGTAGTACCAACCCTAAATGCGAAGAAGTTTGGCAAAGACAAAGTGTGCAAGTCAAGTCAGAGAGGTCGCGAAGGCACGAGCATACGTTCTGAAAGGTTGGCGAAGCACCCCCTCCACCACCGCTTTTGAACAAGCAACGGTTAGGCGATGTGGCCCACAGGTCACTGGTTCCTGGGTAGCGATGCTGGGCAGACGTTGAAGACTTAACTCTCAATTTTATGGTAATATTATCAAAGGTATTAGAATGTTTCAAATCTGATAGTTACTAAGGTCCAGATGTCGAGATCAATTGTGAAATTACCATGAAACCCTCATAAGGGAGTTTATTTTCGTAATTTGATTAAATTTCAGTAAGCACTTTGCTTTTGTGCCTTGCTCAGGTATGCACCATGGGCCTTAAGCTCACGATTGTTTTATTGCTCAGAGCATAACACAAGTTAACTCATTTAATGTGTTTCTTTCACAGTGATATTTTGGTGGATTTTTTTTTATTTCTGATATGTTTTCTTTGTGCACTTTATTTCCCTCCACGTGGTCGGTTGGAGCCAGCACCACATTAGTATATTGCAGTTCCATTCCAAAAATGTACAGCGGCTTCACTACAGTTTCATATAGCTCTATTCCATAGTAGTAAATTTGTGTGGAGAATAAGAACTCTGATTCATGAAATGTGCACCTATTCACTTTGGCTTGAAACTGTGACAACGGTTGTTAATAGAACGGTGGGCCACATCGATAGATATAAGGCACAAATTAATAATTATACGGTAGTGCGTGTAAGACAGGGAAGAAATAATCTTGTGTGTCAGAATTGTTGCATTTCTATTGGCTACCCCAACTTGGCCATGTGTGTGAACTAGCATCAAGGTGATAATTAGTAAATGTTTCTTGTGCCCCCCATGATAACTATTTGACTTTCTTATAATGAAGTGAGTTACATAAAATATGCAGGTTAAACTCGTGTATCTATGAAAAGTTCAGATTTTCATGCCTATTGATGGGATGGAGACTTGCCAAATTTTCCCGCCATATGATAGTGAATGTTCTTGCGCCCCCAGCTCAGTAACATGGTTTTGTTTCAGAATGCAGGATTAAATAAAACTTGGCAGTCACAGTCAAGTGAACCACTTGCTATTCCTTTTGGAGCACGTTTTAATGAAATTTGAAATATTTAGGCAGATACTCTTCTGTCCTGACCAAGTTCACTTGTAGTGTCTTTTGCTGAACTTGTTCTGAGTGACCCATTGCAATTAAATGTAATATCAATAGAAGGCGTGGGTTTATGTGTAATTGTGTGCCTGCATAAAATTGTACTGAAGCCTCGTCTGTGCTCTCCTCTCCCTTTCTATAATTACGTGGTGAAAGTAAATCCCGTTGACTTGAGAGACCATTTGTCATGATGTATAATATGAGAGCCTCTGCTGCTGCATAAGAATCGGAAGTAACTATTCCAATAGGTACACGGCTAATTGTTCAAATGCTATAGGTAGTCAAATAATATCAATTAAGGGGAGCCAGAGGTGATCAAATCCAAAAAATTACGATTTTTTTTTGCTACCGAAAATTAATTGGAACATTCCTCTTTAATGTAAACTTTGAATTATTGTTCTACTCGCCCTAGAAGTGGAGTTTTACCTTTTCCCCCCACGCCTGCAGAGGAAATGGGCGGCCTCTGAATGCATCTAACACCCTCTCGTGACTTCCTGGCGAACTGCTTGAGATTTTCTCAGCCTGTTACGCATACAGCGCCTTATGTTGCGCATACAGCGAGTGTGCAAGGGTTGGCTACATTGTTTTCTGTGACAAATGAAGCTTGCACAGGATAGAGTAGCATGGAGAGCTGCATCAAACCAGTCTCAGGACTGAAGACCACAACAACAACAACATGAAGCGCTAAGAGCGCGGAACATCGTTTCTTTGCTGTTTACCGTTTCGAATTAGTTCAGTGTTGCGCCTGTTGTTGGTAATATTATACTTCTTGTGTAAAGCGTTGTTCTGGTTACGATGCCACGTTTTAGTAACCGTGTATATAAGAAGAGGAAGAACGTAGGGAAAAGAAAATTAACACTAATACCAAGTTGCGATACTACAATTACTGAAACAGTGCGTTCTTCTGCTAAGCAACACATGGCCAGCCATAGCCCTGTGACATCTTCTAGCAAGAAGCTGACTAGTGGAAGTGACAGATTTCGTGAATATGTTAGTGACAGAGATAATACTAACGAAGTACTGAATATTGGATTATTATCTTCTGTGCTGAAAGAAAGTGTTCTGTGCAAAATGTGTTCAAGTGTAGGAGTGGGACTAGAGATAACAAAGCACTTTGGTTTAGCTTGTGAGATGAAGATAATCTGTGCATGTTGCAAGTATCAAGTGACTTTCTACAATTCACATCCCAGTCTCTTTGGTGAAAATGGACGATCTAGAGTGTTTCATGTGAATGTTCGACTTGTGTATGGTCTTCGATCCATTGGAAAAGGGTCTACTGCTGGTAAACTGTTTTGTGGTATTATGAACTTGCCATCGCCTCCAAGCAAATTTAGGTACTACTGTGAACTGGTAGGATCCTCTGTTGAAGATGTGGCTTTGAAAACCATGAAGGAAGCAGTGGAGGAATCTGTAGAAATGAACGGTGGTTCTAGGGATTTGGTAGTGGAATTAGATGGTTCCTGGCAAAAGAGGGGTCATAAATCCCTGAATGGGGTTGTAACTGCTACTTGTGGTGATAGTGCAAAAGTGATAGATGTTGCCATATTATCAAAACATTGTAGGTGCAAAAATAAAATCAAAGGAGAGCACAGTGGAACCTGTGAGGAAAATTTTAGTGGATCAAGTGGAGCAATGGAAGTGGATGGAGTGAAACAAATTTTTGAATGTTCAGTTCCCAGATACAACATTAGGTACAAATACTACCTTGGGGATGGTGACTCCAAAGGTTTCAAGACTATAGAGGAACTGAAACCATATGGAAATGAATTTGTAGTTGAAAAGTTGGAATGCATTGGGCGTGTGCAAAAGCGTATGGGTGCACGGCTTCGAAGGCTCAAACAAACTTTGGGTTCAAGTAAGCTCAGTGATGGAAAAACAATAGGAGGTAGAGGCAGGCTTATTGATGAGGTGATTGAACATCTACAGAGGTACTATGGGTATGCTATAAGGCAAAATACTAGTAATGTTAGTGACATGCGAAAAGCAGTGTGGGCATTGTTCCTTCATACTGCCTCTTCCAATGAATCCCCTGAACACAGCCTGTGCCCAAAAGATTCCTGGTGCAAATATAATGCAAAAAAGGACTATGTTCACAAACATGGTTTGCCAGCAGCTGTGATCCAATTTTTCATGACTTAGTACAGCCAGAATTGTTACACAAATGTCTACACGCAAAGACGCAGAATCCTAATGAGAGCGTAAACAATTTGATTTGGAAAGTGGTTCCTAAAAGGGTGTTTGTAAGCATAAAAACACTGTACTTTGGCATTTATGATGCAATAGCAACCTACAACCAAGGGAACAGCGTGAAGTTCTGAAGGCATTAGGATTTACAGCTGGGGTGAACACTGTACGAGCACTAAGAAATATTGACAGAGAAAGGATAAGAGGAGCAGAAAGAAGAGAAAGGCATATGAAGTATGATGAAACAACAGGCCAGAAAAGAAGACAGAAGAGGAAGCTTTTGGAAGATGAAGAAGAAGACCTTGATAACCCATCCTATAGTGCAGCAATGTATTGAGAAACTTTGATAGCCATTTCCCATAAATGAGAATTTTTCGTATATAAGGAACATTTTCTCAAAATCCACTCAAGATAGAGAGATGAAATTTTTATACAGCACTCCTAGTAGTCAAACTTACATTGTAACACAGCCATTTGGCAATATGTTCGGTAGTTTCATTTCAGTTTAATTATAAAGCAATTATTTGTAAAAAAATTGGGTCATTAATAAAAAAAATAATTGGAAGGAAACTAGAAAATATACTCCAAAATACCTCTGTCATAACTGCAATACTAAACTACTCTATATGTAAAAAAATTCAAATTTTTCTATTTGGCAGTTTATTCATAAATGTTCCTCAAACTTAGTGATTTTAACATGGGCAGCATAGGCACCTCCGGCTCCCCTTAATCTATATCCTCTACTGATTATATCCTCCCTTCATCATTAACAACTTAAAGAATAGGTAAAACCTGAAGTATCCAAACCTCCCTAGAATATGCAAAACAGGATAGATAAAACATTCCTTAAAGATGACAGGAAAATCCCCACAAATTAGTCCCTACCTCAATCGCAGGCTGGGTCAATAAATAAAAATAATTAAAAGTACTATGCTCCCTATTAAGCTGTGCAAAGGTGCTTTATGTAGTTGTTATAAAGATTACATTATCCGTTGCCTTCAAATTTTTACTGGTAGAATAAACCCACCTGCTGAAAATTATTAATACCCCAGCAGTAACTCGCAAGATCCTGTAATTTCGTGGAGCACACGAGTTTTATAAACCAGTACTACAGAGGGTAGCTTGCAGAAGCAGTAGGACGTGATAAGTGACAGTAAATACCCTACCCAGTCGAATTTTATCAGTGCCATTGGTAAGATGATTGCATTGTAATATACCCTGCCCAATCACATTAATTCATGATCATCTGTCGAAAGCCTGAATGATCACCTTTTGCAGTGTCGACCACTGCGAGATGTGCAGGAAGAGAGTCAGTGAGGTTCTGGGAAGTTCTCTAGGATGTGGAGCCCTGCAGACTCTAGGGCTGTGGCCAGCATGTGTCAGGTTTCTCAGTTGAGGGTCCATGGCATGACAGCCCGATCTATAAGGTTCCACAGATTATCGATTGGCTTCGCATACAGGACCTGATGTGCACTATTTGTTTGGGCTAACTCCAGCTACACAATGCAAAAACTAAAATGTAAATACCTAGTGAAACACCAGACAAGATGTGCCTGACGACTCTTGGGAGAGACACCCTTTATAAAAATATATAAAAAGTATGTAACAATGAAATACTGATAGCAAATATCTCTAAGAGTTCTTCACTGGTTGACTTCAAATTTCTAACAAAACTCTATTAAACAGTCAGATGGACATACATAAACATTTCTCAAAAAAATGTAAGAATTTTCTTTAAAACCGACTGCAAGAATGAAAATGTTCTGATATCCTCTACTGCAAAAATGTATGGTTTTGTTTCCACTATTGCAGCCAGTTTCTACTGTGATAGAGGAGCATTTAAACCATTAGACAAACTGTGTGTCCCATACATATTCTTTATCGTTATATACCCACATCAAAAAAAATCTTGCATCACCTCAGTTCTGGAACACGTACAGAAAATTGGGATAGAGATCAACATAAACATCATTTACTGCCTTTTTATTGCTCACGAAAACCTCACATTTCATGTTGTACCACAACAGCGAGACCTTCACAGGTGGTGGTCAAGATTGCTGTACACACTGGTACCTCTAATACCCAGTAGCACTTCCTCTTGCGTTGATGTATTCGTAGTAGCATACTACCCAGAAGTTCGTCAAGGCACTGTTGGTCCAGATTGTCCCACTCCTCAACGGTGATATGGTGTAGATCCCTCAGAGTGGTTGGTGGGTGACGTTGTCCATAAACAGCCCCATTCAATCTATCCTAGGCATGTTCAACATGGTTCATGTCTGGAGAACATGCTGGCCACTATAATCGAGCGACATCATTATCCTGAAGGAAGTCATTCATAAGATGTGCACAATGAGGGATGCAAATTGTCGTCCATGACGACGAATGCCTCGCCAGTATGCTGTACTATTGTTCGGAGGATGGCATTCACGTATTGTACTGCCATTGTGGCGCCTCCCATGACCCCCACGGTGTATGTCGACCCCACATAATGCCACCCCAAAACAGCAGGAACCTTCACCTTGCTGCACTCGCTGGACAGTGTGTCTAAGGCATTCAGCCTGACTGGGATGCCTCCAAACACGTCTCCGACGATTGCCTGGTTGAAAGCGTAAGCAACACTCATCGATGAAGAGAACATGAAGCCAATCCTGAGCGGTCCATTCGCCATGTTGTTGGGCCCATCTGTACCGCGCTGCATGGTGACTCGTTGCTAAGATGGACCTCGCCATGGACGTCGGGAGTGAAGTTGCGCCTCATGCAGCCTATTGCACACAGTTTGTGTCGTAACACGACGTCCTGTAGCTGCACGAAAAACATTATGGTGGCGTTGCTGTTAGGGTTCCTCTGAGCCATGATCCGTAGGTGGCTGTCATCAACTACAATAGTAGCCCTTGGGCAGCCTAAGCGAGGCATGTCATCAACCATTCCTGTGTCTCCGTATCCCCTCCACGTCCGAACAACATCACTTTGGTTCATTCCAAGACGCCTGGACACTTCACTTGTTGAGAGCCCTTCCTGTCACAAAGTAATAATGCGGACGCGATCGAACCGCGGTATTGACCGTCCAGGCATAGTTGAACTACAGACAACACTTGCCATGTACCTCCTTCCTGGTGGAATGACTGGAACTGATTGGCTGTCAGACCCCCTCCATCTAATAGGCACTGCTCATGCATGGTTGTTTACATCTTTGGGCGGGTTTAGTGACGTCTCTTAACAGTCATAGGGACTGTGTCTGTGATACAATATCCAAGGTCAACGTCTATCATCGGGAGTTCTGGGAACTGGGGAGATGCAAAACTTTTTTGATGTGTGTATATTTTTAAACATAAACTGTGTGCTCAACAACATGCTGTTTTGTTTTATTCCTCACATAAAGTTCTCTCAGAAAATAGGAAAGTTGTATTTCTGGCTTATTTGCTAATGGTTATAACAGTAATACAGAATCTGAATTTGCAGTGACAATAGAGAAGGCACAAGGTGAGAGGAGGAAGGTGGAAGAGAAGTGGAGAGAGGGGGAAGCGGCATCCCTGCCACCTCTCCCATACCACCTCCGCAATGGCGTCCATTGGCGATACTTCCTCTGGCAAGCGGGTCAGGGCTGCAGCAGCGGGACTGCTCATAGTGGTCTGCTGCATCTCCTCCTCCTCCTCCTCCACCATCACGTCCTCGCCAGTCTCGCAAGATATGGCACATACCCCTCAACAAATGGCTGCAAGCAGCTTCGTCAGTTAGTTGTAGTTATAGTGTTAGTAATAGAGATGATCCTATGGCTAGCGACAGTTCCCTCTGCCATCCTTTTAGTGAAGGACATCAGGTCAGTGACGCCATACTGCAGTTAGAAGAGACAAGTCTTCATTATCTTTGGGGGGGGGGGGGGGAATGGCGTTATAATGCGATTCACATCAATCACAGAGTTGTTTTGTAGATCCATCCACCTTGAGTGCTATAACAGACCGATTTTTGGAGATGTAAGTTAAAGAGTGAGCTAAAGCACTCAGCCAAATACTAGATCTGGATATTCATACACATGTCTATGATCTGGTAAATGGAGGGTCAAGCTATATAGAACGACCTAAAGATATAGCTATTTAGAGGGCATGCATTAATGTCAAAAATATAAAAGACTAGGTTTGTTTTGCTTGGTCAATCCTGACTTGCAAGATAAGTTATGAGAAAAATCGGCAGCTTACAGGTAAATGCAATGTACCTAAAGATTCTATCCCTGGAGGGTATAACTTTGAAGATATTGAGTTCCCATCAAGATCCAGGACATACCTAAATTTGAGGCTCAGAATACTGGAATATCGGTTCATTTTTATGGCCTGGAGAAGAAAAGCAAGCCAGATGAGCAGAACAAGCGTATAGTCGTCAGCCCCATCCATTTCTCAAAAGTTTCCAGTGAGTGTAAGATCCATGTAAACATGCTCTTACTATCTAATGAGGAAAATAAGAAGAAAGGAAATTATCATTATGTTTGGATCAAAGACATGTCCTGACTCCTTTCCACCCAACTGAGAAGCGTAGTGGTTAATGGCATATTTGCTTAAGGTGCCTGAATTACTTTTCCTCAGACAAGTTCTTAGCAGAGCATCGAGTAGACTGCCTTTCCAAGGGCCCAGTACATGTTATTATGCCTACCGAGGAAGACAAATTCATAAAGATTAATAATGCTCACCACTAGGAGCAATGTCCCTTTGTAGTATATGCCGACTATGAATGCCTCTTCGCTCCTGCGATCCGCTGTGAAGGAAACCCTACAGCCTCACATGTTACCTTTACAGAAAAACATGTCCCATGTGTGGCAGCATAACAAATTGTATCGTCCCATGGTTCAAGTCTTAACCACTACAAATCTTATGTCGGGATAATCCTAGGTTTGGCTGCTCACTGAGCTCAAAAACATTCATGGGAGATTGATAAGCTTTACATCAACAACGTTCCCATGACCAAATTGGAGGAGAATGAAGATTTGTACAATAACGTGGTTGATTGTAACATTTGTAGGCTACCATTAGATAGAATAGCGGAAACTCCTCGCAGGGACCACTGTCACCTTATGGAGAAGTTGCATTGTGCAGCTCATAATACACGCAATTTTATGTACTAGCTACCAAGGCACATGCCCATTTTCTTCCATAATTTCAGTGGGTATGACGCTCCCTTTCTACACACATCAAAAAAGTTTTGCATCACCCTGGTTCCCAGAACTCCTCAAGATAGACGTTGACTGTGGAAATTGATCACAGATACAGTCCCTTTGACTATTCAGAGATGTCACTAAACCCACCCAAAGATGTAAACAACCATGCATGAGCAGCGCCTATTAGACTAAGTGGGACCAACAGATGATCAATTCCAGTCATTCCACCAGGAAGGACGTACACAGCTCATGTTGTCTGTAGTTAAACCATGCCTAGACGGTCAATACTGCGGTTCAATCACGTCCACGTTCTTACTTAGTGCCAGGAATGGCGCTCAACAAGGGAAGTGTCCAGCTGTCTGGGAGTGAACCAAAGCAATGTTGTTCAGACATGGAGCAGATACAAAGAGACACGAACTGTTGATGACATGCCTCGCTCAGGCCACTCAAGGGCTACTACTGCAGTGGATGATCGCTACCTACGAATTATGGATCGGAGGAACCCTGACAGCAATGCCACCATGTAGAATAATATTTTTTGTGCAGCCACAGCACGTCGTGTTACGACTCAAACTGTGCACAATAAGCTGTGTGATGAGCAAATTCACTCCCAGCGTCCGTGGCGAGGTCCACGTTTGCAACCATGACACCATGTAGTGCAGTGCAAATGGGCCCAACAACATGCCAAATGGACCACTCAAGTTTGGCATCAAATTCTCTTCACCAATGAGTGTCGCATATGCCTTCAACCAGACAATCGTCGGAGACGTGTTTGGAGGCAACCCAGTCAGGCTGAATGCCTTAGACACACTGTCCAGCGAATACAGCAAGCTGGAGGTTCTCTGCTGTTTTGGGGTGGGTTTGTGTGCGGCTGATGTATACCACTGGTGGCCATGGAAAGTGCCGTAATGGCTGTACGATATGTTAATGCCATACTCTGACTGATAGTGCAAGCGTATCAGCAGCATATTGGCGAGGCATTCGTCTTCACGGACAACAATTCGCGCCCCCATAGTGCACATCTTGGGAATGACTTCCGTCAGGGTAACGACATCGCTCGACTAGTGTGGCCAGCATGTTCTCCAGACATGAACCCTATCGCATCTGCCTGGGATAGATTGAATGGGGCTGTTTATGGACAACATGACCCACCAACCACGCTGAGTGATCTACGCCGAATAACCGTTGAGGAGAGGGACAATCTGGACCAACAGAGCCTCGGTGAACTGGTGGATAGTATGCAATGGCTAATACAGGCATGCATCAATGCAAGAGGACGTGCTACTGGGTATTAGAGGTACCAGTGTGTACAGCAATCTGGACCATCACCTCTGAGGGTCTTGCTGTATTGTGATACACCATGAAATGTGTGGTTTTCATGAGCAATAAAAAGGGCGCAAATTATGTTTATGTTGATCTCTATTCCAATTTTCTGTACAGGTTCCAGAAATCTTGGAACCAAGGTGATACAAAACTTCATTTGATGTGTATAGTTGAGCACTTGTATGATTTCGGTTGGGAGAAAAATCAGGTCAATGTCTTACCTGAGAGTGCTGAGAAATACATTTCATTCCCCAAGCAAATGACGCTGAGAATTATGCTCCACTTCCTTGACAAGCTATGTTTTATGTAGGTACCATTCCAAAAATTCGTTGAAACTCTACCTTGGGAGAATATGCATATCACTCAAGCTGCATTTCCCAACAAGGAAATTCTTCAACTTGTGACTAGGAAGCGGGTTTTCCCATATGAGTATCTGGATAGTATTGCAAAACTCAACAAAACCAGGCTACCCAACATAACTGCATTCTCCAGCAGCCATATAGGTGATGCCATAACGGTTGGAGAGTATGAGCATGCCATGAATGTCTGGCAGGAATTCAATGTCTTCACTTTAGGAGAGTATACACGGCTTTGCACAGATGTGAACTTACTTGCAGACGTTTTTGAGAAATTCCGGAGTCTATGCATGACCACATATTCTCTGGATCCAGCCTTTTTTACTTTGCACCTGGGCTGTCTTTGGACGAAGTGCTCAACAAAACGAATTATTGCTCAAGAAACCTAATTATTTGCCAATGCTATTGTGCTTCTTTTCTTTGAGTGAGGGATATGTGGGAGAATTCGCCCATGTGTCCATAGGCATGTGAAGGCAAATAACCCATGGATGGGTGACAGGTTCAATGCATCCCTTGATTTGAGTTACATAATGTACTTGGATGTAAGTAGCTTATATGGGCACCCAATGCAACAATCTGTGCCAATGGCGAGTTTCGATGGGTGCCTGAAGATGAAAGCAAGGGATTAGGAGGAAAAATCATAGGGGGTATGGCAGGTGATTCTGATGTGGGGTATATGGTGGAGGCAGAACTCATATACCCTATTAGTTTGCATGATGTGCATGCTGATTTGCCACTGTGTCCAGAGCAAATAGTTCTGCCACAAGGACCCACACAAAACTGATGACAGCTCTGGGCAATAAGCAGAGATACATTATTCATTATCATAATCTCCAGCAAAGTCCTAGCTTGTGGCTGGAGCTGGTCAGAATCACCCGTGCTATCTCCTCCTAGCAGTCCCCTGGTTGAAGAGAATATTGATTTGAATATGAGACAGAGAGCTTCTGAGTCGTGTGACTTTGAGAAAGATTTTTATAAATTAATGAATAATTAATTTTTTTGGTAAAACAATGGAAATTTTGAGGAAACGACGTTAAATTTTGATTAGAACCGAATGGGATGGGGGTTATGGCGTAAATAAATGTATTGCCAGACCAAATTTTAAGTGGGTCACCATATTCTATAAGAACTTTGCTGCTGTGGAGGTGGCGAAGACTGCACTAGAGCCTGTTTATGTGGAGATGTGCGTACTAGATCTATCCAAACTCCACAGGTACCGCTTTCACTATGAGTTTGCAAAAACTCTTTTCGTAGATCCTAAGTTACTTTATATGGATACAAATAGCTGCATCTATTGGGTGAAGAATTGTGATCCATATAAAGTAATGAGGTGCCAAGGTAATGAATTCAACACGTCCTCATACACAGCTGATAATCGTATTAAGTAGGTGAAGTTTATGACAGAAAATAACAAAATATATAGAATGGTTGCTTGGAATTACACCTATCGTGCAACATGTATTGGTTTATGGGAGCAGGAGACATTAGAACGCAACCACGTCCAAACACACATAGAAAACATATCTAAAAGTATATGTGGGAAAACCACAGACATAGTATTTGGGCAAAACTTTATACTATCAAAGTGGGAACAGGGTGAAGAGAAATCATACATATATTTTGAGGTAATAATTCCTTTATTTCTGAAAGAAACTTTACATTTTTATAAGCAGGTACAACAGTATCACTATTTTCACACCCTTCTTCTTGAGTTGAATAACAGCAAACTTGAAGATTAGACGCATCCATGAGATTTTCTCCCTCCCCTTCATGTAGATGATGGTCGGGTAATCGAAGTGATGTCACCATATCTTTACAGGGTATACCAGGATCATCTCAGTGAATTCATGGCAGAAATATGTTAACCACTTTGCACTCTTCCATGTTATAGAGCACCTCACGTCCTAGAAAGACCTCAACGATGCAATGTTAGGTGAGAATGTCTATATTACTGTGACATCTTCTGTGTATGCCATATTTTTAAGTATGAGCTCTCTATACTCATCATCATAGAAAGGGTGAATTAAAGAAGTAGGCCATTAAAAAGTAGTAGCATCTTATTTGGCTACAGATCAGACATTATTATTATTGACCTTTCCAGTTATACATCCAATACAATACATGTCAACTGGAGGGGGGATAACGGTAGTCCATCAATGTGGCCTAGCGCATTCGAGACATAGTGCTTCAAGTAGGGCTCATATTGTGAAATGTGTTCCTACCTTTTGAATATGTCAAGTAGTAAATAAATCTGTGTGATATATATCAAATAGTGATGGTAAAACGCACATAATAATGGTACAGGTTATGTCAGGAACATGTAGTAATCAAAAGCGTTTTTGTGGCAACGACTCTTAATTAGTTTCATATATATGGAAGAGCCAAAGAAACTGGCACAGGTATGTGTATTCAAGCACAGAAATATGTAAACATGTGGAATACGGCGCTAAGGTAGGTGTCTGGCGCAGTTGTTATATTGGATACTGTTACTACAACGGTAGGTTATCAAGATTTAGGTGTGTTTGAACGTGGTGTTATAGTTAGCACATGAGCGATGGGACACAGAATCTCCGAGGTAGCGATGAAGTGGAGATTTTCCCATATGACCATTTCAAGAATGTACCCTGAATATCAGGAATATGGTAAATCATCAAATGTCCAACATTGCTGCAGCCGGAAAAAGATCCTGCAAGAACAGGACCAATGCCAAGTGAAGAGAATCGTTCAATGTGACAGAAGTGCGACTCTTCGGCAAATTGCTGCAGATTTCAATGCTGGGCCATCAACAAGTGTCAGCATGCGAACCATTCAACGAAACATCAGTGATATGGGCTTTCAGAGCTGGTGGTCTACCTGTGTACCCTTGATGACTGCACGACACAAAGCTTTATGCTTTGCCTGGGCCCATCAACACTGACATTGGACTGTTGATGAGAGGAAACGTATTGCTTGGTCGGATGAGTCTCGTTTCAAACTGTATCGAACAGATGGACTTGTATGAGTATGGAGACAACATCATGAATCCATGGATCCTTCGTGACTGCAGGGAACTGTTCACGCTGGTGTAAGCTCTGTAATGGTGTGGGACATGTGCAGTTGGAGTGATATGGGACCTCTGATATGTCTAGATACGACTCAGACAAGTGACCGATACGTAAGGATCCTGTCTGATCACCTGCATCCAGTCATGTCGAGTATGCATTCTGACGGACTTGGCCAATTCCAGCAGGACAATGCGACACACTACGCATCCAGAATTGCTGCAGAGTGGCTCCATGAACACTCCTCTGAGTTTAAACACTTCCACTGGCCACCAAATTCCCCAGACATGAATATTATTGAGCATATCTGGGTTGCCTTGCACCTGCTGTTCAGAAGTGATATCCACCGCCTCGTACTCTTACGGATTTATGGACTGTCTTGCAGGATTCATGGTGTCAATTCCCTCCAGCACTACTTCAGATATTAGTCTAGTCCATGCCACGTCCTGTTGCGGCATTTCTGCGTGCTCGAGGGGGCCCCACTCGATATTAGACAGGTGTACCAATTTCTTTGGCACTTCAGTGTAAATATGTGAGAGCATATTACACAAATTTCTTGATTTCACCTGCTCACACACGTAGTAAGCAGTTACACTCTCTTTTCCCCATGCGTCTGTATGCCTCAAAGCTAATCATCGTAACATATTGAGGAACTAAGATCTGTATAATACTTTTTCTATTGTGAGGCTACAGCTCTGTCCTTGAATAATCAGAGTTGTGCAGTCACTATCCACCCTTTGGTAGCGACAACGAAAGTATGGACATACTTTGCAGAATACACTCGCCATCACTGCTCAAATTCACTATCACAACTACAGCATTACCTTATTCGATGGCATCCTACACACACTTGAAGTTGAATAATTGAATGATGATGGATTCAGTTACATAGAGCTGTGCCCTGAAAGGGACAAACAGAAGGCTATTGGACGCTTTCTTTGCATTCAAGTCTATTGGTAGTTTCTACAGCACATGGTATTCCTTTTTGAAAATTCAGTTCCCACACAAACATGTTATAGGTTGGTTGGTTGGTTGGTTTAGGGAAGGAGACCAGACAGCGTGGTCATCGGTCTCATCGGATTAGGGAAGGATTGGGAACGAAGTCGGCCGTGCCCTTTCAGAGGAACCATCCCGGCATTTGCCTGGAGTGATTTAGGGAAATCACGGAAAACCTAATTCAGGATGGCCGGACGCGGGATTGAACCGTCGTCCTCCCGAATGCGATTCCAGTGTCTAACCACTGCGCCACCCCGCTCGGTAAACATGTTATAGGATCTAAACAGATCTGTATCATTAAGTCGCTGTTTCTCGCGAATGAAACAAACTAAACCTATGTATGACGTTCTAACGTGCTCTTTTTGGGTTTTTTTCGTAACAAACTCAGTTTTGTCAGCTGCAACAACAGATCCATCTTGCAGTGCTCCTCCTCCAGCACCGAAGTGTTAAGAGGGACAGCGCTTAGCAACAGGAACTTAAAAATGTGCTTAGATTAGAACAGTTTTGTGGTTTCCCCACCCATTCTTTTGGCCCCAGAAAATTAACTCTGAATGGACATACTCTTGCAGTGATTAGTTAATCAGCGGAAACTTTTATGATCTGGGTGGTGGTAGGTAGGTCTATGCTAGCTGTGCATGGAATGCACTGACACAAACCTTGACTTGACGGTCTTAATATATATATGAATCAAACAATGGAAAATCCAGGATGAAATGTAACAATATTATGAAAAGAAAAGTTGCCATTCACCATATAGCGGAGATGCTGAGACGCAGATAGGCACAACGAAAAGACTCTCACAATTAAAGGTTTCGGGCATTAAGGCCTTCGTCAACAATAGACGACAGACACACACACACACACACACACACACACACACACACACGCAAACGTGTCTTGCACACACAACTGCACTCTCAGGCAACTGAAACCACACACAGTGTGTATTGGCTGTATTTACAAGTATCAAAAATTACAAAAAGTTTTCGTGAAAGTGATGAAATTGATAATACAAAAAAAGGAGCAAGGACTTTTTAAACTGTAGTTACATCCATCCTTTAATCGTCGACGGATATGTGATGGCAGGAGGCTTTTTTGCAATGTGGAAACGACACCCAGCGGGTGCGAGAGTGGACGTATCGTAACTTTTTTTTGTGCATCTATATCTATAGTCAAAAATGTTAAGCTGCCGCTAAAATGTAAATGGACTGTGGCTTATGTTTTGACATACCGCCAGAGATTTGTGTGAAGTAATCAGGCTACGGCTCATGTGAAAAAAAAATTACGTATGTCTAGTCGTAAGGGAAGGATAGATTTAATGTGTTGAATGGTGATATAAACGCATTGAGGAGTACATCCGAAGATAAGAGGTGATAGATTTCATAAACAGTTGCACAATGTTGCAATGCGAGGGTTCAACTGGATCTGCTACATTGTACAAGCAGGACAGGTAATGTGGCTGTAACAAAATGAATATACAGAAAATGCCCTCAACGGCTCCTCTAAGCGTATCCTCATGTTTTCCCTGTTGCACTATCGACTGCCATTTTGGTTACAGTACATCAATCCATATTAGTGATGTCTTTCCAACCTTTTCGTTCATGGGAACAATGTTGATTCTCACATAGTGCTGTATGCCTATGTTTTTACAACACTTGTTTGAGAGAGTCTTGCTGGCCTCTGTGGCCGAGCGGTTCTAGGCGGTTCAGTCTGGAAACGCGTGACCGCTACGGTCGCATGTTCGAATCCTGCCTCGGGCATGGATGTATGTGATATCCTTAGATTTAAGTAGTTCTAAGTTCTAGGGGACTGATGACCTCAGATGTTAACTTCCATAGTGGTCAGAGCCATTTGAACCATTTTTTTTGAGAGAGTATTGGCAGGATCTAGCACCTTCCAGAAGCGGTGACTGGAAGACTTAAACGTCAAATAATTTCCTTGAACTGAAGAGAATCGAGACATGTAGCTGGTGTGAGTATGGTCATACCATAATTTTTTCGGATGTAGTACACACACAAACGATAACTACACTGCTTTTGTGAAATGTGTATATGCTGCACTGTAAAGTTACTGTTGCTTATGTTCTGGCATGTCCAGAGAAATGATTGTGTGTCGTATTGTGAGGGAGCTGTAGATTCAGCACATTGACAGCTGTAGGCGTATTGCAGGGATTTTATGTGGAAAATAGATATTGAAATTTCAACATGAGATTCGTTCCAGAACCACAGCCATCAAGAGGAGACATTTCCAGTGAATCGCTCGGTGTCAGACTGCAATCGTAATATTATTGTAGCTACATTGTTAATATATGTGCCTGCATCCCAGTATTCTTGTATCTGCAAATGGCCATAGAAAGCAAAGCAGCAACCGTGGACAGAAACAGTATTTCAGCGCACGTCTTTATTTCGGACTGGGGCTGGCCCATCCTTTGTACACCAGTTTGTTGAGCCTGAGAAAGCTTCCAGTCTACTGCGGCTTATGACGATTTGGCTCCCCCTGGATGAGTGAATAGTGAACTAAGACCCAGATTGTCTAACGCACTGCTTTCTGGGTGGGAAGGCATGCTGGTCTCCAGCACGAATCCACCCAGCGGATTAGTGTCAAGGTCCGGTATGTCAGCCAGTCTGTGGGTGGTTTTTAAAGCGGTTTTCCATCTGCATCGGCGAATGCGGGCTGGTTCCCCTTATTCCGCCTCAGGTACACTATGTCGGTGATTGTAGCGCAAACAATATCTCCATCTACGTGTACACCATACACGATAATTACTCTACCACGCAAACCTTGGGGTTATACGTTCCTGGGGGGGTCCACTGGGAGCCAAACCGCTCAATAACCCTGGGTCCGGTGTAGGGCGGTGGTGGGATGAGTGGACTGATGTAACCTGTTGTGGGGTTGTGAACCCCTGAGGGCTAAGGTGGGGACGAAGCCTCTCTGTCGTTTCTAGGTGCCCAGTTCCATACAATACAAGACCCAGGTTTTATTGAGCCACGTTTGGGACCGCGTGTTTCACAAGTATACTCCATGGAATTTTGATAAAATTCCATATGACGAGTGTTTGCACTGGGAGAATTGGTAGCATTCAAACGTTTAGCACCCAGGTCCTCCTGGGGTGGGAACCCTCCATTGCCAGCGGGCCTCTCTTTGGCTGAAAAGTGCTTCCGCAGCTATGATCATGGGCCACATTTAAGGAGGTAGTTTCCTCCATTGGCCCTGTACTGCGGTACAGTGTGTGTGTGGGCGTCCGGAAGGTGAGTACATTGGATGTAAGACTGTTGTCAACAATCTAAAACATCTAGCCATCCACGGATCATGTTTCTCAATACACTGCAGCAGTATTTATTGTTGTTACTATCCTATCACGCGGTAAATGCTTTCCTCCATCCTTCTGAATGTAACTGAGAGAACCAGTCACCTTAGGAATTCTATAGCACATTTAAAAAAGAAACTACACTTAGCAGACCTGTAGTTGTTAGGAACTCTATAACCGTGACAGTATAAATTCACATCGAAATTTGAAACTCCAACTATCATTTCATAGATCACCACTTCCATCATCAAGTCAAATAACAATAGGTTTGGAATATTTAATGAACTTTCTTGTCAAAGAACTTAACACTATTATTTGTGAACGCAAACTACTGTTATTTCGAGTAGTTTTAAACTGCTAAAGTCATGGGTCCCAAGGTGTACACACTACTTAATCTAACTTAAACTAAATTACGCTAATGACAACACACACACCCATGCCCAAAGGAGGACTCGAACCTCCAATGGGGGTAGTCATGCAAACCGTGGCAAGGCACCTTAGACCGCACTGGTCACCCTGTGTGGCAAACAAATTTTATATACTCCTATATTAACGACTTAATTAATATTTCCTGTGGCAAGAATTCTGAAGCAACGTTTGTGATATCTTCAAGATGTGATATTCCGCACCAGATTTAATAACTTGTGAAGCAGTTCAGGAAATGCAACACTAGAAAGTCGCCAGGAAGGCTGGGACAGCTTAGAGCCCATAGTGGAATGAAGTATCCAATGGTAATTCCTATGTCACCTGCAAAGTTGACTGTATTTCGAACCAGCCTGCTACTAGCTTTGGGACATCATCAATATTTGTGTGTGAAGTACACATCTGCATTATATCCCCTACATCATCATCATGTGCCCAGATATTAATTATTTATTAACTTCAGCAGTTTCTGGATTGATTCCCTGTCAGTTATTTGCTTTGGAAGGAAAGTGTCTCGCATGCACTGGTATCGACAGGTTGGTTCATGCATGCAAACCACCTGAGATGGCGGTGGACGCCGACAGGAGGTGTGTTTTTCTTCGAGGAGAGCTTATCTGGCTGCTACCTGTAGCGGTCGGCATGGACACTGGTGGTTCCAAGTCTCTGGGGCATAAGTCAGAGCACGCTGTTGCAAGAGCCTGCACAGTGAGGCAGCAGTCCAGGCCCCAGGGTGCGTGGTTGGGGCAGCCTACACAGGTGGTGGGACGCGAGAAAGATTTTGAGAAATGTTTAAGCAACATGTGACACGGCAATTATGTATTTCCTTACTGGATCAGAATGAAAAAAGCGCAGCAATTGTTTAAATATTCCACACAATGCAATTTGTTTCCTGATGTATTCTTTAAATAAACTGTATTCTATACACAGCCTCTTCTCTCATAAATTATTTAAATAAACAACGTTCAACACATAGTCTAAATTGTTTGAACAATATTTCATATGCTGCAGTCGATAAATCAATATTTACAGAGGGGAGAATGAGCCAAGGAAAAGTGAGAGATATCGATTTAATTAATTAGCCTATCAAATTGATCATGAATACCAAAAGTGGTACAATTGAGCTATTTCCAGCCAATTTCTTTCCATCAATTTGATTAGTTAGTAAATTAATTCATATCAGAAGTGGTGCTGGAATGGGGAAGGTTAGGGGTGACATGGAGAACCACTTGACCAAACAATAGGTTAAGTACCTGTAGTCAAAAGGATGCATTATCCCCTGGGGGGAGGGGCTATAATCCTCTTAGCAGAACAATAGGTTCAGGACCTGTCAATCAAAAGAGAAAAATAGGTTTGCCCCTGAACGTATACATGCCCCTGATGTAGGCAATCCGCAACGTATGATGATTCTCTCCTTGCCATACTATTGTCATTACCTGATCCATTACACCATGCATCTAAGTAATGTAATACTCCTTCTTTACCGTTACTAAACGTCACACAAAATTCCGAAATTTCTTTCGTCCGTTTCTCTCATATGAGGACTCACCAGGATGGATGGTTCCTGCATAACCGTATGGTTTCAAAAATTCGATCCCACTGCTGGGGACCTCTCCTTGTGAGCCACAGCGTGGCCAGGAACAGTTAGTCACAATATAATTATCTTCTGGCGAAGCGGGACGCAGCAGTTATCGCGGCTGAATGGTGGAATAAATCGTTTTTTAATTGAGGCAAGATTGCCGGAGGGAGGGCAGCACGATGGCCGCCGGTTGGAAAACCGCGCCAGAAATGCCCTGTCAGGGAATCTACAATGAATGGCACACACTTTACAACAATACAACTTTGACGCAGAAGTTACCCACGTCATGGTCGAAGTGCATGGCTTTGGCAGCACCGAAGCTCCTGCTACAGTAAAAGTTGGTGGAAGTTTAAAGGCCCCATTATACTGAATGAACACATCCGAATGCACATTCATATTCAATGCAGAGGGTGTTCGCTTATGTGCATAATCTTTGACTTCTAGCTAGGAATAAGCATTTAGACTGAGGCAAACGGAAGAGAAAGCATAAGATGCCCTTTGTTTGTTGTCGCTAAACTTAGTTGCGTTGCGTGCAGTGCTAGGGATAAAACAAGTGCACAACTTGGTTTATATTGTATGGCCAGCACGCTGTTGGTAATGAAAGTAAAACGGTGTAGAGACAGAAAAATGTCCCTGTGTGAATTTTTGAACAAGTGTGAAAGAAGCGATGGCTAGGCTTTGATTAGTGATTTGCATTTGATTTGATTTATTAATTCATCTTTAAGTATTTTCCACACAATTGATATCATCATTTTACTTATATTGTATAGCTAAATAATAAGTTGTAAGTTTCTAACATTTTGAACGAATATATACATCGTTTATACTGGACACATTCAGTTACCATTAAATATAAATATGTCATGAAGAATGACGAAAGGAGAAACAGTATGTGTAACACAAAACATATGCTGAAAAAAATATTTTAAAAAATATGAATGAGATATGCTTGATGCAGGTTAATCATTAAGTATAAATGAATTATGAAAATAAAACACAACAGGATGATACAATAACATTTTCAGAATATCTCAAGTAATGTAGTGGTTCTATCATAGAGCAGCTTTAGTAGAGTAGATCATTTTTATTGCATATTTTAAATTCTTCAGTCATATAGAAGGCTTTTTGTTCAAGCCACCTGTTTGTAGTGTTTCTGAAGACATTCAGTGATAAACTAGGTGCTATAGGTGCTAACAAATTAAATAATGGTATCTCTATGTACATGTAACTATTTTGGCGGTTTTTAAGTCTAGTAACTGGGATCTCCATCATCTGCCTTTTATGTGTGCCATGGTTATGTATAGACTCTAATAGTTTATGGCTCTCTTGGTTCTTCTTGACATGCATCAAACAACTGAGAATAAAAGGTGATGCAACTGTCAGTATTTTGAGCTCTTTGAAGTATTCTGTCCATGATACATGGTTTCTTACTCCAGCAATGCACCTAATGATATTTCCCCGCCAAATAAAAATTATTTTTGCTCTATAACACTACTGCATTTGTCAAGTGGGTGCGAAAAAGGTGTAATAGGAGTTCAACAGTGGCTTATCCATCACACAAGTCCTCAGTTTATTTAGCAGATATGGACTTCAGCTAACTTTTTGCATACATAGTTAGTGCATGTTCACCAAATTAATTTTGAGTCAATATGAATGCTACAAATCTTAACTGGAGCACTGCAGCTGTTGTTACATAGGCTGAAAAGAATATTTACAGTTTTAGAGCAGTTAATTTCTAATTCATTTTCTCAGAATCATGTGTTGGATATTCTGAGTTGTTCTGCATTTTTCTGTCTGAGCGTATCCAAGGTACTATCATCTGCATCAAAGGTGGTGTCGTCTGCATATAGTATGGACTTACATAGCATCATATTCGACAAATAATTTATATAAATTATGAAAAGCTAGGTCCCAAGCACAGAACCTTGTGGGACTTCTTGTATTACACACTGAGTGTCTGATTTGTTTTTGTTAAAATGAACAATTTGTCTTCTCTCACTTTTAGATGAGACATAAAAGGGTGACAAAAAGATGTAAGTTAAAAAGGATCTTGATTGTTCTTTCTCAGTACCAAGTTGACTTTGATCGCTTTCTCAAGTACCTCAAAACTTAAGCACAGCTTTCCGAGTATTTCGATCGTTTTTACAAAGGAAAAACCTTGCCGCCTTATAGTACTTCTATTCCTCTATAAGATGGCAATATGAACTAAATTTTGTATTTTGATGGAATCTGATCATTACTCTCGTGCACTCTTCATAATTATACATAACGTTTGTCATTATGCACGCTTGTGTTCGTGATTGTATCTGCAAGTAGTACATTCTACCAAATTTGATCTTCTGCTATAATGGATGAGTAAATAATACCATCAGAACTGCCTTTGGTGACACTTATTGAACTGCTGGAACACGTTTTGCAAAATGAATTTACCATTTTTTGCTGTTTTGTCTGACACTGAACACATCTCGGTACTGGGGTATTTAAAACTTATGTTGTAGTTCGTCACGAAAATTGATCGATATTGTTCACATTTCAAAGTGAGACGTCGCGTAAACTACGATGACATTGGCGCACTGACAGGATAATAAAACAAGAACTCGTTTCTGCATAGATCTATACCTCCAAGCAGTCTGTTCCTTCGACCTTTAAAGAATGACCACTCTTACTTTTTTCCTCATTGCACACATGTAAGAGCTAAGAGACAAAACGTAGGTAACTTGTTTGCAAACGTGAACATTAAATACGTTGCGCATGTGAGTTGAAAGCTGAGTATGTAAAGAGTAAGATTCAGTGCCAATACGTAAGAAAGTGTGGGTTTCAGAGTTCTCGCTTTATCACCTATCGAAGCAAATACAAAAGACAGCGGATTTAAATGGGTTACGGATGCATTCTTTTCACATCAGATCATTGTCTTCTTGGTTATTTGAAATGTGTAAACAAAAATAAAATTATATTTAGAACGGCAAATGTGTTTGTATTACTGGATCATTTAAGACCACAAAAACCGTTTGAAAATGCCTTCCTGTCAGTGTGTTATTAGCATAAGCACCGTAATATTTACTATATAAAACAGCTGTCGCGTGCACATGAGAGAAATTACGAACAAAAAGCACTCACTCGTAAATGACCTCAGTGTAAAGAATATCTCTTACTTAATGTTTTGAGGCATCTAACAGGGCGGCGCCGGCTTGAAACAGTGTACAGGGTAAGTCTGTAACGCCATCTCCCCTTCTCTTTACTTCCACGGTGCTTAAGCTTTGTCTTGTTCACAAGGATAATCTCTGTATTGCTATTTCGAAACTATCACTTAAATGTTTTTTCACAGCTAATTTCAACTTTTTCAGTCCAAAACTGAAATGAAGGTTAGTGTAGCCTTGGAAAAGTATTTTTCATAATACTTTCACTCAAATATTATGAAATAAAATCTCCTGAAGCCAGAAGCTGAGTAAGGTGTGGCCGCTTACCATGGCCTCACTTTCCGAGGTGTCTTGCACTTTCAAGGTTTATGCAGTTTGCTTTAACTCGTGTAAAATATTGAGATAGGATCATTAAAAGTCGAGACCACGAGGAAAGATTTTACGCATCATAAGGCGATAAATTAATGGTTAGCAAAATCTGGCAATATTAACCTACAACATTCGTTTTAAAAACAAAACTTAGTCTACAGTACGATTACGGAAAGAAGGAGGATTCTTACGCCCACAGTATTCTTCGTGTAAACCCAAAACTTCTGGTGTCGACCGCCCTTTGTTTACAGTTGCTGCCAGCTTCAGCGATCTAACAGTAGTGGTATATTAGTAGCAGTGCGTGTTGTGTACATCTACATCTACATCCATACTCCGCAAGCCACCTGACGGTGTGTGGCGGAGGGTACCTTGAGTACCTCTATCGGTTCTCCCTTCTATTCCAGTCTCGTATTGTTCATCGAAAGAAGGATTGTCGGTATGCCTCTGTGTGGGCTCTAATCTCTCTGATCTTATCCTCACGGTCTCTTCGCGAGATATACGTAGGAGGGAGCAATATACTGCTTGACTCTTCGGTGAAGGTATGTTCTCGAAACTTTGACAAAAGCCCGTACCGAGCTACTGAGCGTCTCTCCTGCAGAGTCTTCCACTGGAGTTTATCTATCATCTCCGTAACGCTTTCGCGATTACTAAATGATCATGTAACGAAGCGCGCTGCTCTCCATTGGATCTTCTATATTTCTTCTATCAACCCTATCTGGTACGGATCCCACACTGCTGAGCAGTATTCAAGCTGTGGGCGAACAAGCGTACTGTAACCTACTTCCTTTGTTTTCGGATTGCATTTCCTTAGGATTCTTCCAATGAATCTCAGTCTGGCATCTGCTTTACCGACGATCAACGTTATATCATTCCATTTTAAATCACTCCTAATGCGTACTCCCAGATAATTTATGGTATTAACTGCTTCCAGTTGCTGACCTGCTATTTTGTAGCTAAATGATAAAGGATCTATCTTTCTGTGTATTCGCAGCACATTACACTTGTCTACATTGAGATTCAATTGCCATTCCCTGCACCATGCGTCAATTCGCTGCAGATCCTCCTGCATTTCAGTACAATTTTCCATTGTTACAACCTCTCAATACACTTCGTACGACTTCGTACGCACTGGCAACAAGAGGTAGGCTACAGAACGGTGCAGTGACTGCCATCGTAGTAAGGCTGGACAGGAGCAGAAATGATTGGTGAATTAGTAACACAACAAACAGAAGATTTACTTAACTTGTATTTCTCTACACGAACAAAGACTCAGTACAAAGAGTGCAGCAAGAAACAGAGTCCTGCTATTACAACAGCAGTAACGATGGTGACAGATCTGTGACTAGGCAGCGTCTGCGTAGCTTCCTGTAGCAATGTGGCTCTTAGCAGGAGAGGGCTGTGTTGTTCCTGCGGCTCAACAGGCGCACTCTATTGGGTCCACCAGATTCCGCACAACTAGGAAGGTCTTCATTGCCCAAAAACGTGCTGTAAGAATGATATGTGGTACTAACCCGTGATCATCTTGTAGACATTTTTTTATGGAGTTGGACATTCTGACTACTGCTTCACAGTATATTTATACCCTCATGACGTTTGGTGTAAATAATCCACTACAGTTCAAAAGGTACAATGAGGAACATAATTACAATACTAGAAGGAAAAATGACATCCATTACTCAACATTAAGGTTGTCTTTAGCACAGAAAGGGGTGCACAACCCTGTAACAAAAATTTTTGACCACTTACCCAGTGATATAAAATGTCTAGCAGACAGCAAGATAAAATTTGAAAATAAATTGAAAAAGTTGCTCCTTGACAACTTCTTCTATTCGATAGAAGAATTGTATGTTTGTAATGTGTAAAAGCTGGTGATTAGGAATTGCTAACTCAATATTTATATCTTGTTTTCATTTTGGGGAAAAAATAATTATATGGTGATGTTTAGAGTACAAATAGATGTACAAATTAATTTGCAGTATGAATGTAAAATGACTCATTCCACACTTGACGATTTATCATGCAAAATGATTCATGGAATATGAAAGTAAGTAACAAAATAATTGCTGTTGGTGTAAGCTGGAAACTTGCTATTCTGCTGCCAGATTAACACTTGTAAGGTGGTATCGATACGTGATGCCACAGTGCTACATGTTGCTAATCTTTGTTATGTGTCACTGACAATATACAGAATGAATAATGACTGACAAATAATTGCTAGCCCATCAATGTCTTCCACTACAACACCTCGAGAAGTTAGAAGCTACAGACGAAGCAGACGAAGTGTCACTCGTGATGAGGGCTAGGAAGATAATAAATCATTTCGCACAATGCTGGTATCTGGAGAATGACAACGGTGAAGTACTGTACCGCATTTGAAGTTGACCATCTTAAGAATCCACTTACATGAATCCTTGTTCTTTCCATATGTGTTTATACCATAGCTACAGATTGGTATGTGATGTGTGCGTCAGTGGGTTGCCAGCTGTGGCCACCAATGGACGCCTAGTGGATGTCTGTCTCTCCTTGCTTGCCCCTGAGCCTAGGCGCCTTCTTTTCGCATTGTAAATACCTGCCCGTTGTACAGGGGATGTTCAATAAGTAAGACTACACATTTTTTGCTGAAAGCAGGTTGATTTCATTCAGGATTCCAATAAACAATATTATTCCACACTCTTAGCTACAAAAATTGTTATTCAACATAATCTCTGCTCAATGTGACAGCCTTACATCTCATTACTGGAAGGGCTAGTATGCCACCTCGGTACCACATTACTGGACGACGTCAGAACCAATATCTTGCTGCATCAATGACCTCTCCATCATCCACATACTGCTTCCCAAAGAGTGCGTCCATCATCGGACAAAACAGATTAAAGACAGAAGGTTCAAGATCTGGGCCGTAGGGTGGATCAGGAAGAACAGTCCAATGAAATTTTGTGGGCGCCTCTCGGGTGTGCAAACTTATGTAAGACCTTGCGTTGTTATGGAGAAGGAGAAGTTTGTTTGCATTTTTGCATACGCTCAGTCGTTTCTTCAGTTCCACAGGTCTGTGCGGCAGTTCCAGCACGCGGGATATCGGACAGGTTTGTCTGCCCTTGTTGCCGTGATGACAGATGCCTCACGCAACAACTCACCGTGTTTTTGTTCAGTGTCAGGTCTCCGTAAACATTCTGCAAGCGCCTATGAATATCTATGACGTTGTGGATTGGCAAGACAGCCAACACACTATGAGAGGAAGCCGAAAGGCACGCGTTTTAGCTCACGCAGGCTGGCGTGAGGTCTGTAACAGCCCAAGGAATTAGACTAGCAAAAAAGGACGTAGCTGGTGGAATACTTAACTTTAATCCATAAATGGTGAACATCGCTCTTGACGGTACATGTTTTACAGTATCAATAGTAACTGGTAATGGCGCCTTGCTAGGTCGTAGCAAATGACGTAGCTGAAGGCTATCTATCTATCGTCTCGGCAAATGAGAGCGTATTTTGTCAGTGAACCATCGCTAGCAAAGTCGGCTGTACAACTGGGGCGAGTGCTAGGAAGTCTCTCTAGACCTGCCGTGTGGCGGCGCTCGGTCTGCAATCACTCATAGTGGCGACACGCGGGTCCGACGTTTACTAACGGACCGCGGCCGATTTAAAGGCTACCACCTAGCAAGTGTGGTGTCTGGCGGTGACACCACATGTGATGCTGTGGTTTTCCGCCAAAAGAAACCCAATGACAGCTGTCTGCTTGAAACACACCTCTGTTACAGACGCGATTGTGAAGGCTAAGTACAGCGCCGCCATCTATCGGGACTTCAATGAAACTATAGAGGCTCTAGCAGAAATATTCCACGATGTCCCACAATAAATTCCGTATTTTTTCAACCTAAACTGTCCACGGAAAAAGATTTGTTGCTTACTTATTGAACGTCACCCGTACGTTTGCCGACGGTGGAATGCCCAGCTAAACTTTTTGTTTGCCGTAGGCGTTCGAGGGAATATGAATGACGCACCCAGCTCGGCACTGTATACTCATGGTAATATTCATCGTATGTTATTACCACTGTATATACTCAGCGTCTTCTGAAAAGAACGATCAATGCAAACATATGTGACGGAAGAAAACGATCAGATGGTATAGCTTTAAGAAATAACGTTGATCAATTCTGTCGTGACAAAAAAAATGCAAATTTCTGCTAATACCATTAATGAGAACCCTGGAGAGAGCAGCAGCAACAGCAGGAAGTAGTGCAACAATATGGTTCGTAATGTGAAATGTCAGTGAAGATCCAGACATTTAACTCCACAGGGAGCTGAAATACTTCCTGCAAAATTGTAAACGAAATAGGATTTCGTTTGAAAAAATTTAAAATCTGAATAACGTTACTGGAACAGGGGGAGAACATACTTGCATTGCTTGCTCACACTCAAAGCTCCAGATGTGAAGACTCTCAGATCGAACCAAACGTTAAATGTCGATAGACTATCAACCAAAACTCCGATTTAGTTCGTACTATGTGCTGTCGTCCAGCAGAACTGGCGTAAACGTTAACTAAAATTAACACCAGAACTATGGAGTACATCAAATGCACAACTGTGAGTTACTAATATATGTTGCTTCCGTGGGAAAGTTGGTAAAGCGTACCCTCTGTACTAAGGGTCCTGCGCTCAAACTCCAATGATGACTTTTTTTTACGTTTTTATGCGTGAAAGTGCTACATGAGACACCATGTTTGTGACATGTAAATGGGCTGTTTGGGGTTTACAGCGGTGTTCTCTTGGCAGTCTACTTTAGCTTCGTTTCTCTGAAAGTAGTAAACCTATAGAGTACATTTGTAGTTTCACAGAATTTACTATCGGAACAGAAAAATAAAGGCACAACTGCATCGCACATGTGGATGTAATAGTAATAATAATAATTAGTAATAAACAAAATAATAAGATCAATAGCAAGTACATAACGTTCAACTACCGAAGCGAAAGCAGGCTGTCAATAAAACATTGCTACAAACTCCTTTTACATGTCAGGAAAATGTTCTCCCATATAACAGTTTCATGTGTTAACAGTTAAAAAAATTATCATCATTGGGGTTTGAACGCTCTACCTTCCCACACATGCGAGATCTGCAATGCAATCACTCACAGATATGCTTTTCCTGTGTTCCGTAGCTCTGGTGATACTGTTAATTACCGTTTACGCATGTTCTACTGGACGACAGCACACAGCGCGAACTAAGTCAGTGTCTTGGTTCATACTTTATCGACATACAGCGTTTGGTATCGGTCTGAATGTCTGACATCTGGATGTTTGGGTGTCAGTTTTATTGTCGTACTTTAATATCTTTCGTTTTTCTGTGGAAGTATTTATTAACAGCGAATGCAGTTTTATCTCCTACACTCACACATCAGTTATTAGGTCAAATGGAGCTGAAGGTCGAGTCACGTACCCTTGATGATTGCACGACACAAAGCTTTACACCTCACCTGGGCACGTCAACACCGACTTTGGACTGTTTATGACTTCAAACATGTTGCCTGCCCAGATGAGACTCGTGTGAAATTGTATCGAGCAGATGGATGTGTACAGGTATGGAGACAACCTCTTGAATCCATGGACCCTGCAAGTCAGCAGGAACTGTTCAAGCTGGTGGAGGCTCTGTAATGGTGTGGGACATGCGCAATTGGAGTGATATGAGACCCCTGATACATCTAGATACGACTCTGACAGGTGAAATGTGTGGTGTCACCGCCAGACACCACACTTGCTAGGTGGGAGCCTTTTAAATCGGCCGCGGTCCGTTAGTATACGTCGGACACGCATGTCGCCACTATCAGTGATTGCAGACCGAGCGCCGCCACACGGCAGGTCTAGAGAGACTTCCTAGCACTCGCCCCAGTGGTACAGCCGACTTTGCTAGCGATGGTTCACTGACAAAATACGCTCTCATTTGCCGAGACGATAGTTAGCATAACCTTCAGCTACGTCATTTGCTACGACCTAGCAAGGCGCCATTACCAGTTACTATTGATACTGTAAAACATGTACCGTCAAGAGCGACGTTCACCATTTATGGATTAAAGTTAAGTATTCCGCCAGCTACGTCAATTTTTTTCTACAGTCTAATTTCCTTGTCCTGTTCCAGACCTCACGCCAGCCTGCGTGAGCTAAAACGCGTGCCTTTCGGCTTCCTCTCATACCGGTGTTGGCTCTCCTGCCAACCCACAACAAAATGTATGTAAGCATCCTGTCTGATCATTTGCGTCCATTGATGTGCAGTGTGCATTTTGACGGACTTGGGAAATTCCAGGAAGACAATGTGACACCCCACACGTCCAGTATGGCTACAGAGTGGCTCCAGGAACACTGAATTTAAACACTTCCGCTGGCCACCAAACTCCCCAGACACGAACATTATTGAGCATATCTGCGATGCCTTGCAACATGCTGTTCACAAGAGATCTCCACCCCTCGTACTCTTACGGATTTATGGACAGTCTTGCAGGATTCATGGTGTCAGTCACCTTCAGAACTATTTCAGGTATTATTTGAGTCGATGCCACGTCGTGCTGCGGCATTTCTGCGTGCTCGAGGGGGCCCCACTCGATATTAGGCAGGTGTACCAATTTCTTTGACTCTTCACCGTATATTTACAGGATTTGTAGTCTATTTATAATGTCACTACCCACAATTTGCGCATATATTTACAAGGGCAGAAGTATGTCAGCACTGCTTTATAGAAAACTGGGAATGCTAGGGCAAACAATTGCTCAATTTTAAAACCCAATAGTGCTATGCTAAATGCAGCAAATACATGTGAAAGTGATGTTTCACTGTCTGATTCTGCAAATCTATGAATATTTTTGCAGTGTACTACAGGTATTTTATGTGATTAAATACACGAAATAATATGTTGCTCTTTATTGTAATTATATGCCCTGAATCCAGCGACTTTTAACATTATTTCGGATATTTTAGGGAAAATTTCTAAAGAAATTAGGATAAAACCAAAATTGTAGGTGAAAATTCCAGGCAGTTGTGAAGTGGGTGACAGGTTATATCTACATTCATGCTTCCCAATGGCTAGAGAACCTATCAGAGTGCCACATGCAGTCATGTGCCCTTATTTCTTGTTATGTTATTTGTAGTTCTGACAGACTGTTAAATGCAAATGAGTGTGATCCATTGTTTAAAAACTGCAAATATTACATAGATAGACAGTGATTGTTGATTGATATCATATACTGAACAAAAATAGGTACAGAATAGTTTTACGTTTAGAACTTGGTTTCACTGTGAAGAAAAACAACAGTGTACATGCTTATTGAGAATAGGGTGAGTAACAATTTACACACATATACTCACAGATTGTAGTAAAAGCACTGTGATCCTTTAGACCCCGAATGGTTCAAAAATGGTTCAAATGGCTCTGAGCACTAGGGGACTTAAGATCGATGGTCATCAGTCCACTAGAACTTAGAACTATTTGAACCTAACTAACCTAAGGACATCACACAACACCCAGTCAAGCTCGAATGGTGTCAGTGAAATGCAGTTGACTGTAAAGTAAAGAAAATTGGAAAAAATAATCCTCCCCTTCAACCTTCATACTAATTTACACTTTCGTGTGACACTGTATGGACAGACTTATATGAAAAAGTGACAATATTAATAATAAATAAACTGTATCAAAATAAAATGTTTGAAACTGGGTGACAGAGTTTGACATATCAAACAGATATCAGAAGTTCATTAAAAAGTTACTTTCGAATTTTTTATTTTTGTAATCGAATATGTAACTACCACATACAACAGTAAATGGTTATGGGGTATTATAGTACTTTTATATTATGAATACTTTAATTTTATAGTCAGTTTTTATGGATTAATTGTTAGATGCCTTAGACTAGCTGTACTTTATTCTGTCTTTTCCTTTATATGTTTACTTTTTATTACACATGTAGAGTGAAGGACATATAATAATTCTGGCAAAGGTATATCTTTGGGATGTCACTTTTAACAACGTCCTATGCACACAAATTATGACTCAAAACACGCAGTTTCGAGTGTTTTTCCGTTTTACAGGTGGCATAGGTACTGCAAAATCTGATACTAATATTTTGTGGACACATGTCAGCAATGTGTTAAAAAGTTAGTTTTGAAGTTTTGGCTTTTTACTTTTATTGTCGGATATACACCTGGCATATACAATGGTAGATGGTTTGAAGGATTACAGTACTTCTTATATAATGAATACTTAATTTTATAAATCGTTGTTCTTATAACTTAGTCGTTAAATGCTTTCAATATGCCTTGCTGGACTCTGTATTTCCGTTTACATGTTTATTTTTTGTTAATCATGTACAGTGGAAGACATATGATAATCCTGGTAAAGGTATACTTTTGGCGCGCCACTCTTAATGACGTTCTATGCCCACAAATTAAGACTCAACACACCCAATTTAGTGTGTGTTTTTCTAATTTTAGAGGTAGTATGGGGACAATAAAATCTTATAAATATTTTGTGGAGTAAAAGGTGTGAAATATTGTACAAATCGTCTAATAGCGAGAGAAGTCAGTTTAGTTCAGGGGCGCACAGGGAGGCTTTGTCAGTCAGGCAGTGTGTGCAATCCATACGACACACACAGACACCAAGTATACAGGAGCCCCATGAGGCGCCCCTAACTGTGGCTTGGTAAAACTTCCGATGCCTTTTAATGAAATGAAATATTTGAAAATAACATAATTTGCATAAGAGCATTATCAATCATCACTCAAATTTATATCATATGAGACTGAGAAACATACAGTATTTCAGGAGTCCACAGTTCGATTTAATCGCTTATCGGTTCCTTAAAGACCATTCACATCGACTGTCCTCTTTTTTACCATTGCCACCAACGCCAGGGACCTACCACTTATAGAACTATACTTCCATACGAAGGTAATTGTAATTGTAGCATTGCATTCCTTGCTGCTAATGAGTATCGCATCTGAATAGAAACATCTCTATACTACATGTTCACAAAGTTATGTCTATGTGAAATCTATGCTTCAGCAGTCAATTGGTGCAAGATGTACTTGATGTCAAGCAGTGCTTTAATGTGGGTGACAGCAATGAGCTTGGATTACGTCAGCATCTCCTCATGCATTTGTTTACTTACATTTCACAGACACCCACACAGTTATTCACTTCATCCCAGCACTCCCCACTGTAGTCTGGTATCTTCTCTTGCATTACATATACTGACACATGAAGTAACTCTACATTCTTATATCTGTTTTTTTAATACTAATATACCACAGTGATTGTGTATCATCAGTAGAGTTTGGGATTGAGGCAAGAATTCATTCCCAATTTATTTCTGTGAGTAACAGAAGAAGATGATCGTCCATTTGCTGGGAATTCTTTCTTGTTTGTCTTCTAGTGCTGATAAATCATGGGTGTATGCATCTTGCTTTGATCATCTGCTGTGCTATAAATTTCAAATGGTGGTTAAACTGATTTGTGATCATGCATTGTTGTTGTTGTGTTGTTGTGGTATTCAGTCCTGAGACTGGTTTGATGCAGCTCTCCATGCTACTCTATCCTGTGCAAGCTTCTTCATTTCCCAGTACCTACTGCAACCTACATCCTTCTGAATCTATTTAGTGTATTCATCCTTTGGCCTCCCTCTACGATTTTTACCCTCCACGCTGCCCTCCAATACTAAACTGGTGATCCCTTGATGCCTCAGAACATGTCCTACCAACCGATCCCTTCTCCTAGTCACGTTGTGCCACAAACTTCTCTTCTCCCCAGTCCTATTCAATACCTCCTCTTTAGTTATATGATCGACCCATCTAATCTTCAGCATTCTTCAGTAGCACCACAATTCGAAAGCTTCTATTCTCTTCTTGTCCAAACTATCTATCGTCCACGTTTCACTTCCATACATGGCTACACTCCATACGAATACTTTCAGAAACGACTTCCTGACACTTAAATCTATACTCGATGTTAACAAATTCCTCTTCTTCAGAAACGCTTTCCTTGCCATTGGCAGTCTACATTTTATATCCTCTCTACTTCGCCCATCATCAGTTATTTTGCTCCCCAAACAGCAAAACTCCTTTACTACTTTAAGTGTCTCATTTCCTAATCTAATTCCCTCAGCATCACCCGACTTAATTCACCTACATTCCATTATCCTCGTTTTCCTTTTGTTGATGTTCATCTTATATCCTCCTTTCAAGACACTATCCATTCTGTTCAACTGCTCTTCTGAGTCCTTTGCTGTCTCTGACAGAATTACAATGTCATCGGCGAACCTCAAAGTTTTTATTTCTTCTCCATGGATTTTAATACCTACTCCGAATTTTTCTTTTGTTTCCTTTACTGCTTGCTCAATATACAGATTGAATAACATCAGCGAGAGGCTACAACCCTGTCTCACTCCCTTCCCATCCACTGCTTCCGTTTCATGTCCCTCGACTCTTATAACTGCCATCTTGTTTCTATACAAATTGTAAATAGCCTTTCGCTCCCTGTATTTTACCCCTGCCACCTTCAGAATTTGAAAGAGAGTATTCCAGTCAACATTGTCAAAAGCTTTCTCTAAGTCTACAAATGCTAGAAAAATAGGTTTGCCTTTCCTTAATCTATCTTCTAAGATAAGTTGTAAGGTCAGTATTGCCTCATGTGTTCCAATATTTCTACGGACTCCAAACTGATCTTCCCCGAGGTCGGCTTCTACCAGTTTTTCCATTTGTCTGTAAAGAATTCGCGTTAGTATTTTGCATCCGTGACTTACTAAACTGATAGTTCGGTAATTTTCACATCTGTCAACACTTGCTTTCTTTGGGATTGGAATTTTTGTATTCTTCTTGAAGTCTGAGGGTATTTCGCCTGTCTCATACATCTTGCTCACCAGATGGTAGAGTTTTGTCAGGACTGGCTCTCCTGAGGCTGTCAGTAGTCCTAATGGAATGTTGTCTACTCCTGGGGCCTTGTTTCGACTCAGGTCTTTCAGTGCTCTGTCAAACTCTTCACGCAGTATCATATCTCCCATTTCATCATCATCTATATTCTCCTCCATTTCCATAATATTGTTCTGAAGTACATCGCCCTTGTATAGACCCTCTATATACTCCTCCCACCTTTCTGCTTTCCCTTCTTTACTTAGAACTGGGATTCCATCTGAGCTCTTGATATTCGTACAAGTGGTTCTCTTTCCTCCAAAGGTCTCTTTAATTTTCCTGTATGCAGTATCGATCTTACCCCTAGTGAGATAAGCGTCTACATCCTTACATTTGTCCTCTAGCCATCCCTGCTTAGCCATTTTGCACTTCCTGTCGATCTCATTTTTGAGACGTTTGTACTCCTTTTTGCCTGCTTCATTTACTGCATTTTTATATTTTTTCCTTTCATCAGTTAAATTCAATATCTCTTCTGTTACCCAAGGATTTCTACTAGCCCTCGTCTTTTTACCTACTTGATCCTCTGCTGCCTTCACTACTTCATCTCTCAAAGCTACTCATTCTTCTTCTACTGTATTTCTTTCCCCCATTCCTATTAATTGTTCCCTTATGCTCTCCCTGAAACTCTGTACAACCTCTGGTTTAGTTAGTTTCTCCAGGTCCCATCTCCTTAAAGTCCCACCTTTTTGCAGTTTCTTTAGTTGTAATCTACATTTCATAACCAATAGGTTGTGGTCAGAGTCCACATCTGCCTCTGGAAATGTTTTACAATTTAAAACCTGGTTCCTAAATCTCTGTCTTACCATTATATAATCTATCTGAAACCTGTCAGTATTTCCAGGCTTCTTCCATGTATACAACCTTCTTTTATGATTCTTGAACCAAGTGTTAACTATGATTAAGTTGTGCTCTGTGCAAAATTCTACCAGCCAGCTTCCTCTTTCATTTCTTAGCCCCAATCCATATTCACCTACTACGTTTCCTTCTCTCTCTTTTCCTACTGACGAATACCAGTCACCCATGACTATTAAATTTTCGTCTCCCTTCACTATCTGAATAATTTCTTTTATTTCATCATACATTTATTCAATTTCTTCGTCATCTGCAGAGGTAGTTGACCTGTAAACTTGTGCTACTGTAGTAGGCGTGGGCTTCGTGTCTATCTTCATTTTGTATTTATAACCCTGTATTCGCCTGACCAAAAGTCTTGTTCCTCCTGCCACCGAACTTCACTAATTCCTACTATATCTAACTTTAACCTATCCATTTCCCTTTTTAAATTTTCTAACCTACCTGCTCGATTAAGGGATCTGACATTCCACGCTCCGATCCGTAGAGCGCCACTTTTCTTTCTCCTGATAACGACGTCCTCCTGAGTAGTCCCCGCCCGGAGATCCAAATGGGGGACTATTTTACCCCCGGAATATTTTACCCAAGAGGACGCCATCATCATTTAACCATACAGTAAAGCTGCATGCCCTCGGGGAAAAATTACAGCCATAGTTTCTCCTTGCTTTCAGCCGTTCGCAGTACCAGCATAGCAAGGCCGTTTTGGTTGGTGTTACAAGGCCAGATCAGTCAATCATCCAGACTGTTGCTCCTACAACTACTGAAAAGGCTGCTGCCCCTCTTCAGGAACCACACGTTTGTCTGGCCTCTCAACAGATACCCTTCTGTTGTGGTTGTACCTACAGTACAGCTATCTGTATCACTGATTCACGCAAGCCTCCCCACCAATGGCAAGGTCCATGGTTCTTAGGGGGGGGGGGGGGAGTGATCATGCATATTAGAACCAATGAGCAGCATGAGCTGGAGATTACTGATGAATTGAGGAAGTCATCCTCAAATGAGGTTCTTTGAAATTGAATTAAAGCTGTTGTAATGTAGATCCTATGCAATGAGCAGAACAAAAACTGACACAATCATGAGTTTCAGAGCAATCGTCATGATGGGTTCTGAATGGTTCTGATACTGAAGCCACGTGTCACCTGTTTCACATCTTTGCAATATGCACAGTTTTGATAGACAGCCACAACAATCAGGTTGTGTTATTCAGTAAAAACCCATGAAAGGGTGAAGTTGCACCAAACAGTCACTGCAGGACGACTAAATCTTAAATAAGTGTAATTCAGTTGTGGTATGTTACTGATCACTGAAAATGTGTGCTGAAGATAAGAAAAAGAAATTGGGCCATCAAAATCGTATAAGCAAAGGAAAAAGAGAAGAGTAAGGAGAAAGAAATTCAACAAAATTAGTAATTATTGTAAAAACTTAGCACCTACTTCCAAACAATTTTCTGAAACCTTTGGGAGAAATAAACCAGCTCTCGATGTTGTGGGGACTTCTGGAACTACTTCATGCAGTGGTAGGTGTTTCCCGTGTTTCAGGCTAATGTAGCTGCCTTGTGTAATTTTAATCACAGTTACAAAACGTTGGTGGGATCTCTCTCCAACACCTCATCCAACGAAGTGCAAATAGAAACACATTGTAAAGATTGGTATCGTAGTGTTCTTGTAACTTTAAGAGATTGTATTTCTACTTCTTTGTTTTCGAAATCTAACTACATATGTGCAATATACTTGGCCAATGAGCCCATAGTTCGATTTCATCACTTATGAGTTCCTTACAGACCACTTCATATATATATATATATATATATATATATATATATATATATATATATATATATATATATACGTATTCATTAAAAGTGTAGTTGGTGCATGGCGAGTTACATGTGAACAGTAGTGTGGCAATCACAGTCTTTTATTTAAAGCCAAAAAATTCCCTACCTAAGTGAAAACCATAGACACATAATTCTCCATACCCTGACCAATGTATATCACTTCAAAATTACCAAGCTTTTGGTGGTGTGTATGCGTGAAGATAAATTGTGTGATTTAATTCACGATATTTTCTTATAGGAAGACCATTTTCAATTGAACGCGTTTCACATGCACCACTCGTTTTAGATCTCACAATTAGCTTGCAGGCATTAAAACCCGACTAAACAAAAACTGTTTATTGAGTTAGTCTTGGAGCAATCCCTTGCGCAGTTTTGGTTTAATAACTTTCTTGTGGTGCCTGTGCAAATAATCATTCACGTAGATAAAAATTCCAAATACTAATGATTTTGATTTTGTTGATGTTATAGGCATATCAGTGTGGTTTTTCTCAATAAAACGTAAAACAAGGACATTTTATGGTTTTGTTACATGTATATTACTGATGGGATCTTTATTTTACTATCGAAAATAGGGAAAATATGTTGTACTTGTTAATTTGTTATTGTATGTCGTGTATCATTGGTTAGTTACTTACCAATTAACAGAATGGCTTTGTGGTGGCTCATGCAGATTATCTGCTTATCTGGGGGAATATGAGCTTCAGCCTCCTAGTTCTCATGGGTGCATGTTGGTAAAAATTAGTATACGGTCTTACATTTGCAACTGCTAGCAACTTCAGAGATATGACAGTTCCCGCATTATAGCAGTATGGTGAGGTCTTGTGTTGTATGTCAGTTGCGATATAAATTAATAGCATATAAGTAACACATCTGGATATCAACATTGTATAAAGTGCTTTCATAAAACCTTGTTACTCTGTGCGCGATTTATACTATAGCTGGTCTGATCAATGATATTACAGAGAAACCAATCACCGACTCTTCTTGTTTTGGTTGCCCTAGATGTTAAGAATCTGTACACCAATGTTATTTTTAAAGAAACGATCAATTTAATCAGAAGAAATTTCCTTTAGTGCCGTAAAAATTCGAGCCAGGAATCCTCCGAATTCATTGATTATTTTACAGCTGATTACATGTTTTAACTATTCCACTTTTAATCATAAGTTTCATATTCAAAACAATGGTTTAAGCATGGGGGCCACCATTTCAGGGACTATGGCTAACTTTTTTATGGGTAGTCTGTTATAGTGGTCCTCAAACTGCAACCCACGGGCCATATGTAACCTGAACCAAGTATCCGTAGGCCCAGGGTTCTCGCTCATATTTCATAATAATATGCATCAGGTGACTAAAAGTTGGAAAAAAACAACTTCATCTAACACCAAGAACTTCTTAACAGCATAATTTTCCTGTTCAGTAACAAACAAAAATACTTACAGGGACGATCATATTTTAAGATAACGCTTAATTTTAATCAACACTGGCGGTTTTGGCCATGAGCTAAGTAAAGTTTACCACTCACCTGAGGGACAGAGAGGTACTTAACGTGGGCGCTGCTGGGTTAGAGGATGTGAGGGGGCAACGTTTGATTGTTTGTCTTTCACTACTGACAATTAAAGGGCGTGCATGACTCGTACCAATTGGCTGCTATGCTATGAATTTTGACATAGAAGTAACATGTATTCGTGAATGCGCATTACAGGAATGGTCATCTTCAAATACGTTATATATCTGCAGCAAAGAATATGAACTTAAATTTAGGCAGTTGTTATACAACACAACGTGTAGAAGGAAAATGGAATCCAAAACATTAAGTAAATATCTGTGACCATGTCGCATAATGCACAATATATTTAAATATAATTACAATTACATTACTTAATCGATTAATCGTCATCTCATACAGACAATAAACTTCGTCAGGCTGTAGCGACGCTGCCGCGCGCTAATTCAAGCTCGCCGGTGTGTGTGTGTGCTGTGCGCGTGTGTCAGTGCAGTGGTGTGCGGTCGTAATTACAGGGTTATTACAAATGATTGAAGCGATTTCACAGCTCTACAATAACTTTATTATTTGAGATATTTTCACAATGTTTTGCACACACGTACGAAAACTCAAAAAGTTTTTTTTAGGCATTCACAAATGTTCGATATGTGCCCCTTTAGTGATTCGGCAGACATCAAGCCGATAATCAAGTTCCTCCCACACTCGGCGCAGCATGTCCCCAACAATGAGTTCGAAAGCATCGTTGATCCGAGCTCGCAGTTCTGGCACGTTTCTTGGTAGAGGAGGTTTAAACACCGAGTCTTTCACATAACCCCACAGAAAGAAATCGCATGGGGTTAAGTCGGGAGAGCGTGGAGGCCATGACATGAATTGCTGATCATGATCTCCACCACGACCGATCCATCGGTTTTCCAATCTCCTGTTTAAGAAATGCCGAACATCATGATGGAAGTGCGGTGGAGCACCATCCTGTTGAAAGATGAAGTCGGCGCTGTCGGTCTCCAGTTCTGGCACGAGCCAATTTTCCGCGGGCTACGCGTGAAACTTGCCCGCACGCGTTCAACCGTTTCTTCGCTCACTGCAGGCCGACCCGTTGATTTCCCCTTACAGAGGCATCCAGAAGCTTTAAACTGCGCATACCATCGCCGAATGGAGTTAGCAGTTGGTGGATCTTTGTTGAACTTCGTCCTGAAGTGTCGTTGCACTGTTATGACTGACCGATGTGAGTGCATTTCAAGCACGACATACGCTTTCTCGGCTCCTGCCGCCATTTTGTCTCACTGCGCTCTCGAGCGCTCTGTCAGCAGAAACCTGAAGTGCGGCTTCAGCCGAACAAAACTTTATGAGTTTTTCTACGTATCTGTAGTGTGTCGTGACCATATGTCAATGAATGGAGCTACAGTGAATTTATGAAATCGCTTCAATCATTTGTAATAGCCCTGTACTTTACGCGACGTTTGTGTAGTTCCGCGTCCAGCCTCTTGAGGCGCTGTGTTTTCTAGCTTTTATATACGTTCTGTTTATTATTATTATTCCTTGTTTTTTGAGTTAGTTAGTAGTTCCATGCCTCCTGACTTGTGTGGACGAGTACTGTTTTCTCTCCAAGCTACGGAAGTTTCCGAGGATTAAGGATCCTCTGTATAGGCCGGAAGCAAATTTTATAGCTCCGATCTGTCCATGCATGCCAGGCGTCGTCAGATACGCGCTCGCAATAAAGTTATTGTTGCTCAACTGAAGGTCTTCATTCTTCTGAATCACGTTAAGCGAAGGTCGGACAGCAACCAGTTTAGCTGAATCCGGCAAGTGGTGACCCCGACGTGATTCAAGCAGAGACCGACGTGATTAAGAAGAAGCAGCCGTGAGCTACGTAAGTAATGAGCACATAATGACCGAACAGCAGGCCGTCTCCAGGATTGCAGTCCGTTTGCCGCCGTTCTGGCCCGACAACCCGGTACTCTGGTTCGCGCAGGCAGAGGCAAGTTTTAGCTGCGCTGGAATAACGGTCGAAGCAACTAAATTTGCGCTGATTGTGAGCCAACTCGACCAACGTTATGCAGTCGAGGTGCAGGACATAATCACAGCACCGCCCGAGGCTGGAGCTTATGCCAGGCTAAAATCAGAGTTGATTCGACGGTGGCCGCGTCGCAAGAGGACCGGATACGTCAGGTTCTGACACAGGAAGAAATTGGCGACAGGAAGCCTTCTCAATACCTGCGACATCTACGCAGCAAAGTTGACACCGTTACTGTGCCAGACATTCTGCTCAGAACGCTGTGGAGCAGTAGGTTGCCGCCACAAATAAAAGCCATAATCGCCTCACAAACGGACATGCCGCTGGATGACGTGGCGCAGCTAGCAGACCGGATTCAGGACGCGATCACACCGGCTCCGGTCAGCGCAGTCGCGGCGTTGGACAACAGTGCAAACAGTACCGCGTCTGTAGCACGAGCCGACCATGATTCTCTCGCTGCCAAGGTTGAGCTTTTGTGCGCCCAGGTCAGTGCGCTGCTGGCACGTGACGACAACAATAATAGAAGAAGCCGATACAGACGGCGGCGTTCGAGAAGCAGATCTTCCGGCGGTACTACCACTCCGCAAGGCGAGGTACCGTTGTGCTGGTACCACCGACGATTCGGCGATCGGGCAAGGAAGTGCACATCGCCATGCTCGCACCCAAACGCCACCGGCGGTCGACAATAGGCGCAACCGGGTGCCAGTTATCCTCCAAGCGCCTGTTCGTTACCGATAGGAGTTCCGGCGTAAAGTTTTTAATTGACACTGGGTCGGACCTGAGTATCATACCACGAACAGCCGTACATCGTTGCCGGCCGCCAACTGCCTTCAGTCTGACGGCTGCCAACAATTCTTCCATCACAACATATGGCACACAGAAGATGGAGCTTAATCTCGGCCTACGTCGCGCGTACGAGTGGAATTTTACAGTGGCTGACGTCACGGAGACGATCGTCGGGGCTGATCTCCTCGCGCACTTCCACCTGCTGCTGGACGTCGCGAACGCACGCTGGCTTAGCAGTCACTGGCTTAGCAGTCACGGGTTTCCGTCGCAACTCCGCAACGCACAGTGCCAAGTTGGTCCATGCTACGGAGGGTGAGTACACTGAATTACTGCTTAACTATCCGAACTTGACCAGGCCGCCCGGCGCTCCCTGGTTCATACCACATGACACGGTGCATCACATTCAAATGACTGATGGTCCCCCAGTAGCATGCCGACCTAGGCGTCTCGCTCCGGACCGATTGAAGATAGCGAAGGCAGAATTTGACGCTATGATTCGCGAGGGCATAATGCGGCCATCTAAGAGCCCGTGGTCCTCCGCATTACATCTTGTTCCGAAGGAGGGTGGAGCTTGGCGCCCATTCAGTGACTACCGTGCGCTTAATGCGCGAACAGTGCCGGACAGATATCCCGTTCCGTTACTGAGGGGTTATAATCACGCTTTACATGGTGCCACGGTGTTCACAGTTCTGGACTGCGCTAAAGCGTATACACAGATTCCGGTGGCCAATGACGACATTCCAAAGACTACAATAATAATGCCTTTCGGTTTATTTGAAAGCAAATTTATGACTTTCGGTTTACGCAATGCCGCTCAGACCTGGCAAAGGTTTATAGACTCGGTTCTCCAGGGGCTTCCGTTCTGTTTCGCCTACCTGGACGATGTGTTAGTGTTCTCTGCTGACCACGAACAACACCGACAACATTTGCGAGAGATTTTCGAGCGATTGGAGCGTTACGGTATCGTCTTGAACGTGGACAAGTGTGTTTTTGGGCAGTCAGAGGTGACATTTCTTGGCCATAAGATTTCTGCTGAAGGCTCTCTTCCTCTGTCCGAGAAGGTGGACGCTATGTTGCAGCTACCCCGACCAACTACGATCAAAGAATTACGTCGTTTTTTGGGGATGCTCAATTTTTATCGACGACACCTTCCCCACGCCGCGGAGCTGCAGGAACGTTTGGCGGCGGCATTATCAGGCCCTAAAGTAAATAGCAAGTCTCTGATACAGTGGACAGAGGACATGTGTTCTGCGTTCGAGGCAAGAAAGAAGAGCATGGACGACGCGGCGCTTCTCGCACACCCACGGCTCGACGCGCCATTAGCAATTGTCGTAGACGCGAGCCAGACGGCGATCGGTGCCGCGTTGCAACACTGGTCCGACAACGCATGGCAGCCACTGGCGTATTATTCCCACAAGCTTTCGCCTGCACAGAGAAAATGGAGCACATATGACCATGAGCTCCTGGCAGTATACCAGGCAGTGAAATATTTTCGCCCCCAAGTGGAAGCGCGAACTTTCACGATGTATACAGACCACAAGCCACTCACGTTCGCCTTCCGTCGGAATAGTGTCAACTGCTCTCCCCGTCAATTTCATCACCTTGAGTTCGTGGCCCAGTTTACTACAGACATTAGACATATTTCTGGGATCGACAACATTGTTGCGGATTGCCTTTCACGGATCAGCAGTGTTTCCAGTACCATAGACTTTCCTGCACTGGCACAAGCACAGAGAGACGACGAAGAACTCCTTGCCTATGTTAAAGATACGGCTTCCGCATTGCAACTGAAACTCGTTGATGTTCCGGGGGAAGATACACAGCTATACTGCGACGTTTCTCACGGCCGACCTCGTCCCTTTCTGACGCCGGCTTTTAGAAGACAAGCCTTTGATATAGTACATGGATTGTGCCATCCCGGGGTACGCCCGACATTCCGCCTAGTATCGCAACGTTTCGTGTGGCCAGGCATGCAAAAAGACTGCCGCGAGTGGGTCCGATCTTGTCTTCAGTGCCAACGCTGCAAGATTAACCGCCATGTACACGCACCGATCGGCGATTTTCCGGATACCACCGCCCGCTTTGCCCACGTTCATTTAGATGTAGTCGGACCACTTCCACTTTCGAATGGGCAAAGATATCTGTTTACAATGATCGACCGTTTTACACGTAGGCCGGAGGCAGTGCCGGTGGATAATATCACAGCAGACACATTAGCTTCCGCTTTTGCAATGACTTGGTTGGCAAGATTTGGATGCCCACTACATATTACCACTGACCGTGGACGGCAATTTGAATCAGACCTGTTCTCACAGCTGGCCAAGTTTTGTGGTTACACCCACCATAAGACCACAAGTTATCACCCAGCAAGCAACGGAATGATAGAACGCTGGCACCGTTGTTTGAAGGCCGCGCTGATGTGCCACGAAGAAAGCTGGACAACCGCACTACCAGTGGTCTTGTTAGGCTTACGGACTACTTTCAAACCAGACCTGGGCTCGTCAGCGGCAGAACTAGTTTATGGAGAAACACTGCGCCTTCCTGGGGACTTTGTAGACGCCGATGCCACAGAGACAGTTGCTACTGGCCAGCCGGATTTCTTGCGACGATTGAGGGACCATGTATCAAAGATTCGCCATCCGAAAGCCACACGTCATGGCAAGCCGCCCACTTTCTGGCACCAGGACCTGGAACAATGTCGTCACGTCATGCTCCGCACTGAGGGCGTTAAACCGCCTCTACAAGCTCCTTATTCTGGTCCATATGAAGTGCTACGGCGCAGTGCCCACACCATGGATATCCTAGTGAACGGCAAAACCACGACTGTTGCGTTGAATCGGGTTAAACCTGCGTATGTTTTTCCCGACACCCCACTAGCGGCACCTCGTCGTAGGCATCCACCTACCGCTGTTCCAGACACTGACGCCACATCTCCGGCGCCGGCTCTTCAACATCCGCCGCCCAACGCAGCACAACATCCGCCTCCTGACGCTGTTCCTCCTCCTCCGACGAGGACGACCCTTTCTGGACGTCGGGTGCACTTTCCGGCGCGGTATCTCGACGCCGACGCTCCGCTTCCGCCCGGGGGGCTGATGTAGCGACGCTGCCGCGCGCTAATTCAAGCTCGCCGGTGTGTGTGTGTGCTGTGCGCGTGTGTCAGTGCAGTGGTGTGCGGTCGTAATTACTTTATGCGTCGTTTGTGTAGTTCCGCGCCCAGCCTCTAGAGGCGCTGTGTTTTCTAGCTTTTATATACGTTCTGTTTATTTTTATTATTCCTTGTTTTTTGAGTTAGTTAGTAGTTCCGTGCCTCCTGACTTGTGTGGACGAGTACTGTTTTCTCTCCTAGCTACGGAAGTTTCCGAGGATTAAGGATCCTCTGTATAGGCCGGAAGCAAATTTTATAGCTCCGATCTGTCCATGCATGCCAGGCGTCGTCAGATACGCGCTCGCAATAAAGTTATTGTTGCTCAACTGAAGGTCTTCATTCTTCTGAATCACGTTAAGCGAAGGTCGGACAGCAACCAGTTTAGCTGAATCCGACAAGGCAATTGCCGTATCACAGCTTTGGGGTTGGTCACAATGGTAGCAATCTGGAGTAGAGAACAGTCGACTTGGAAGTGTTCAGTACTTCTGGGCTGGCAGCCAACTTACTACGCCCTTACTATACCTATTTTATTGGGGCTCATAATACCCTAATTTATGCAGGTTAACAATTCACAATAACATCAGTACATACAGTAAGTGTCAGTATTGATCTTGAGCTAAAAGTTTGACTACCACTGGCCTTGAAGATGAAGTTTTAAAGTTTGTGGGTAAAAAATCTTTATTATAAATTACATAGACGGCATTTCGTTGCTTGTTGACAGTCCTGAGGAAGATTTAGAAGAAATACGAGTGAAGAATGGAAAGTAATGCACAATAATTTTATTACGAAAATTTTAGTAGGTAACAAAATAAAAAAAAAATCACAAATGAACTTACACCTTTTACCTCCTTTTCTACATAGTCGTCAACGTTCTCAAAACGTTTCTCCCATCTCGGTTCAATATGTCCTGTTTGTAGAACGCTGTTTGATTGAGTGTAAGCATCCGCAGACTGCTAATTTCACTTCCGCATCTGTCGCAAAACACTATCCGGCCAGCAATTTCTGTCTCCGATTAAACAGATGGAAGTCCGATTGTGCAAGGTCCGGACTGTATGGTGGATGCTGGAGCATCTCCCGCCCAAATTTGGCGATTCTCTCATGAACAGGAGCAGTAACATGGGGATGATCATTTTCACGAAAAAATTTGATACCGTCAGCATTAATGTTGTGGCGTTTGTCATGAAGGTCACAACGCAACATAACCAACGTTTTAATATGGGGTGCAGCATTCACAATGGTCCTGTGTTCAGTTAAGCCCACAAGTAACACACTATGCATATCGCAGAATACTGTCACAAGCACTTTCCTAGCAGATTGTGTCACTTTGAATTCTTTTCGTACTGGGGAACCAGCATGTTTCCACCCACAGAGGCCTGCTTGATTTCGGGCGTGTAGTGGTACGACAACGACTCATCACCAGTGATAATTCCTTTCAGCAAGTCGTGCTCATCTGGGGTATAACATGTTAAGTGATCCAAGCTTGTCGTCATTTGCTGGCCCTTGTGGTTTTCCGTCAGGTTCTCAGGCACCAAGAGAGCACTAAATTTACGAAATTTCAACGTGTCATGAACAATGTAGTACACCACATCATAGGAAATGTTGAATTGTCGCAAAGTTTCGCAGCTGAATACGCCGGTCATTCAAAATTACTGCCTCAATGGCTTTGACATTCTGCGGGGTCACAGCTGTTACCAGCCGCCCGGAGCGTGGCGAATCACTAAGGTTCACACAACCCTCATGGAAGAATGCACCCCCACCTGGAGACATTGCTACAGTACATATAGTCGTCCCCATACAAGCCATACATGTCCCTGTGAATTTGACTCAGTTTATGTCCTCTGGCAGCCAACGGCCTTGCCGCAGTAGTAACACCGGTCCCCATCAGATCACCGACGTTAAGCGCTGTCGGGCTGGGCTAGCACTTGGATGGGTAACCATTTGGGCTGCCAAACGCTGTTGGCAAGTGGGGTGCACTCAGGCCTTGTGAGGCAAACTGAGGAACTACTTGACAGAAGTAGCGGCTCCGGTCTCGTAAACTGACACACAGCTGGGAGAGCGGTGAGCTGACCACATGCCCCTCCATATCCGCATCCAATGACGCCTGTGGGCTGAGGATGACGCGGCGGCCAGTCGGGCGTTGGGCGTTCCAAGGCCTGTTTGGGCGGAGATGTCCTCTGGTGCACAAACATCGAACTACAATTAGCTGCTTTTCACAAGTTGATGGCAGTAAGATGCCCATTAGGTTTGTTTCGTCGTTCAGACTTCTTTCGCTAGAGCTGCACAGGAAAACAACATATCCTCTGTAGCGCAAATTTCAAACTATGTTGTCGTGAAATTTTCACATTCTAGCTGAAATACCAGGGGAGAAAAAAAAATTATTGTGCGTTACTTTCCGATCCTCCCTCATAGTAAAAATGTTCAGTCACACCGATAGAAAAATTCAGTTTCCTGGTGAGCTCGAAATTGAAAGTTTGCAATTCTTCGATTCGATCATTAAAAGGCAGAGGAATAGGCACCTATTTACAGGAAACTGAGAAGAACTGATGCCGCGACCTCTAATAATTCATGTAATCCATGAGATGCCTTCTGCAGTTTAGTGCAATCAATGTGCCAAGGAGTAGGAAATATAGGCAGACAGAACTGAACATCATTAAGGCAATAGCAGTCAACAACAGTTACAAAGTAGATATTGTTAATAAATTGCTGCGCAAAAGGTAATAAGAACAGTAAGAATGAACTTAATGAAAAAGAAAAGGGTCACATCGCCGTATCATCGGAAGGTCTCGCAAAAGACCGCAAACTTTTTTAAACGACATGGTGTTAGAATAGCATTCCAGACAAATAATATAGTGAGGTATACCCTGATGCATGATGTAGATAAAAAGCCGAATAAATTCGATAGATCAGGAGTTTATAAAATTCAATGTGCGTCCTGTGATGCAAAGTATATTGGACAGACAGGAATAACATTTTCGACCAGATACAATTATCATAAAGATGCAGTCAGATTAAGTAACTATGACGAATCAGTTGTTGCGAGTCATATATATGAAACAGGCTAGCCCCTTAAGGGAACAGAAGAAGACATGGAAATCTTGCACAAAGCAAAAAATGGGAGCAAACTCGAGCTGCTGGAAGAACAGTGGATCGCCATTCATGAAAAGAAACAAGGAAATATTCTGGGCGTGCAATTGAAACCCAACAAAACGAAATTTTTTAATGACTTCAAAAAATTATTTTATGGCAGATAAATAACTATAAATTTACAGTACCTGTTATACGAAATAGCTAGAGACTGTTGATCGTAAACTTCAGGGAATGAGAAAAAGTAGGCGACCAACAAACAGCATTATGGTTGAGGCAATAGCTGTTCGCGCAGTATACAGTGGCCAATGCGAAGTGACCATATTTCGTTGGAAGCGCTGAACAGGACGTGTTCATTCCTTTATTCGGAAGGGGAGGCCGAAATTGTTTGCCCGTTGTGGCAATATCGTGGTGCACATCCTCCAATCTTTCTCAAACAATTTTACAGAAGCTATTCGGTCAGAAAAATAATTTTTGCGTTACTTGTAGCTGTATATGTCAGCTTCATGATAACGCCAATAATTTAGTTAATGATCATAGTTATTGTGATATTTGTATTTGAGTAAGACATTGCGAAAAATTCAAAACGTTTGCAATGAAAAGTAGGGAATCGCTGTGATTTTGCGCTTAGTGCATATTACACAACACGCTGCTGCATGCCAGCGATAAATCCAGGATAAAATATCCACAAAATTTTCATATTATATAAACGGTGTGAGATATCGAAACGAGATTTTTGCAAATGATAGCAGGCAAAGAGGAGATATTTTGCCGTATGATTATTACGTAAAACTTCATTATTTGTCATGTTATTTCACTAACAACACTTTTTCGATGAAAGAACGTAAATTTTAAGTGTCATCCATAGCTGGTGAAACGAGAAATAATTTAGGTTTTGGAAAAAACACAAGTAAAGATATTAAACGTTTATTTTCGTACAGAGAATGTACTTTTTCATAAGCTATTGACCTTACTTTACCTCAGTTCCTTACTTAATAAACTTAATAAGGTACTGTTCCAGAGCCGGCCGCGGTGGTCTCGCGGTTCTAGGCGCTCAGTCCGGAACCGCGCGACTGCTACGGTCGCAGGTTCGAATCCTGCCTTGGGCATGGATGTGTGTGATGTCCTTAGATTAGTTAGGTTTAAGTAGTTCTAAGTTCTAGGGGACTGATGACCACAGATGTTAAGTCCCATAGTGCTCAGAACCAGTTTTACTGTTCAAGAATTCTCTCGCAATTGCTTCTGCACAACATATTAGTGAGGCGACGTGTAAACTATGCTCTGTTTTGTCAAAAGAAGCAAATTTTAACATGGCAGTAAGAGAAATGTAGCTTTTACTCAAAATTCGCACTCAACACTTCTCAAAAACTCACAAAAGGTTAACAAGCCAGAAGAAAATAAATCCGTGCTTTTGTCGCATTTTCAGCGAAATCCTTTTTTAGATACTAAGCATAAGTGACAGTAGATCTTTTTGAATGGTCACCCTGCAAATATGGGCATGGAGCTCCGCATAATATTTACAAAAAATGTGGGCGTGGGCACCAGTTTAAAACGGCACTTCTCCTGCAGGGCCTGGCATTTCCCATGAAGTACCTGCCTGCAACCCCCACTCATGTCTCTCCGATTGCACGTCTACCGCCCACGTTATTCTGCGTTCACTCTATATAATAATATCGCGGACACGTCAGTACACAACAACCGCCAGACCTCTGCAGTATTGTCAACTTGACACTCTTGGATCCCACAGCAGATCAGCAGAACGCAAACTGGTGTAGTGTCTGGTGTGAGATGGGATGACTACTGTCACAAACCCACGCTGTTAATGTAATACGAGGACCACAACCAATTTGTTCTTATTCTATTTGATTTTATTAAAGCTTAAATTTTGTTGGTAGACTTTTTTAGTGTTTTAACTGCACGAGTTAAGTTTTTACAACCTGATGACGAGAGCTTTATCTTTCGAAACGCGTTGTTAGGCTGTATGTAGGACAGAAATATGGTTGAATGCTAGCAGTTATTATCGTAAAAGTACATCACCATGGGAATATGAGTCTGTCACCCACGTTACCTACCCACTCATTAACACTAAAGCGGACCTGAAGCCATGCTACTATGATAACTGAAGGATTTGCATGTTTTCACAGTTGGTTACTACGGTAATATGTTTCCCATAAGTGAAGTCACCTGGTCACTTCCATTCTGAAGATAATCTCAGGATCAGATTTTGATCCGATCTTGACTACTGGTAATAGATGCACTCGTTCACGCTGAAGGTTAGTGTATATAATTTACAAATAATTCGCAGAAGTTGTCGGAATTATAATGACTGAAAGTTCTCAACGGTCGCAGGTTCGAATCCTGCCTCGAGCATGGATGTATGTGATGTCCTTAGGTTAGTTAGGTTTAAGTAGTTCTAAGTTCTAGGGGACTGATGACCTCAGATGTTAAGTCCCATAGTGCTCACAGCCATGTGAAACATTTTTTTGGAAGTCCACTGCCGCTGTGAAAATGGTGCCATAGCCACGTAGCAAAACAGTCACTACTATTCGAGAGAGCAGCAGTGATTTCATAGAACAGAGAAGCTTCACTAATTACCATACTGGGTGTGGTGGTCTAGAGGCAAAGCTGTGTTCGCTGCCTTTTAACCTAGCATTCACTTGTCAACGATGAGGAGATCAGGCAGAGACGATACTTCGTTAGGATTCCATTTTACAGTGCAGGTCCACTTTCCCCAACTGGAAAACTGGTTTGGAACATGCATGTCACCGAAGTGACGACCAATTGATTGGAATCGTTTCAGAACCACCTCACAGCGAAAAAACATATGAATCCAAATTTTTAAGCAAAAAAAAAAAGCGTTTTCTGAGAAACTATCGTACTTCAGCTCGGGGTGGAGCTTAGTTTCTTTTACACAAAGAAAATTTTTCAGTAGCACAGTAGATGATTCAGCATTTGGCTTTCTGCTTTCCTTAAATCAGACATCAATGCAAACATGATTATTTGCGTCGTTGCGCGAAAACGTATGCCACAAAGGACCTGCGACAAAGAATAGTGCAAGTGACAGGTATACACACACTTCAATGATTCTTTCTTTATTTATCACAGTTTACAAACAAAAGAGCACAACTCAGGCATGTGTTCACAACTAGACAGTAGTACAAAGAAGATACAACAGATAATCAAACAGAGGATATAACACACAATATAATGTTTGGCTTCTTGGTCACTGACTGTTGCACTCGCCACATTAGCTCTACCCCTCCATTTTGGAGAGCTATATTCAAACAAACGAGACACTGTCGCTCTGGAAACCTGGAGCGCTCCGAACCTCAGGGTACATGCATTTGATGTATCTACCAGAACGGATCTGAGGGGCTGGAGGGGGAGAGATATCCGACGTGAGAGGCTGGGGAGGTTTGGCTGGAGGATCCGCATGCTGGGGGAAGGGGCGGACTGTGGTAACTCGGTAAACGCTGGTTTCAGGTAGTCAACTGAGACTGTGATATGTTTTCCATTTTTATCACCTGTGAAGGTCTGGGTGTTATGGGAAATCACAGTGAATGGCACTAAATAAAGAGGAGCCAATGGAGGCTTGGCAGTGTCATTCTAATCCATATTCGAGGGCAAGGAAGATATCTTTGGGGAAAAGAGGATGATTGAGAACCGTGCTGCAATGGAGGAGGAGGGTGTAGTAAGCATCTTGCAACCTGCAGTTGATGCAGAAATTGGCCGTACTCGCCTGTACCCCATTTACTCAAAGAGGATGATGCTAAAAATTCAAGAGGCACCTTCAGTGCTTCGCCGTAGACTAATTGTGCTGAAGAACACCCGATATCCTCCTTTAACATGATATGGAGTCCCAAAAAAACCATAGGCAAGGCAATCTTCACGCCCCACCACGGCATGCCAACATACCCTTCAGAGTACAGTGCATGCTTTCCACCATCCCACTGTTACAGGGATGGTAGCTCATAGTCTGCAGGTGTTTGCAACCTGCGACACATAATAGTTAATTATAGTTAATTAAATAACTGAGAATCAAATTGATGGTCTCTGTCAATGTAATTGGTGTAGAAACAATCTATGTGGAGACACTGGGCGCGGGTCCAGCCACCTTGTAAACTTTCAATTAAGGTGACAACATAACAAAACTCCTGTGAGCGAGGAACGGTCCTACGAAGTCAACAAGAATATGGGCAAAACGGCCTGTAGGGGTGGGTAATGCGTCCACGGGAGAGGTCGTGTGACGACCGATTTTGTCTTTCTGACACGGAATGCAATCATTTGCGCAGTGCTGGCAATCTTTCCGCTTTTCTGGCCACACCACTTTGGAGACCACAAACTTAGCAGAAGTGCTGACGCCAGGGAGTGACAAAGCGTGCAAAAAGATTGTGCGCCGCTAACGTAATGAAATAAAAGGGCGCAAAACATTCTGAGAACTGTCGCGCGTTAGGCGGGATTGGTAACCCTGTAGTGGCACACGTTCAAGTTTGAGAGTAGTGGATGCAGGCTCAAGGTGACACTGCTGTAAAAGTGCATCAGAATCTTGTCATTTTGCCGGTAGATCAAAGATGTACCATTGTGCGATAAGCAATCCACGACAGTTTTTTCAGACCCAGCGACGTGGTTGACATCAGTAGAGTACTGGGCAATAAATCCCACATAACAGAATTAATGCTGGGAATTCACTTCAGACACCTGCTGAAAAAGTGAAGTTAAGTGTTCGTAGTCCATGTAAAATTTGAATTCCACACGTTCCAGGTAATGTCGAAAAGAAAGGAGCTCTTTGTCAAATGTACTTCATTTTTTTCTGTGTAGGTAGACATTTTCAAAAGAAAGCCAGTGGCTCCCACACTCCTGATACTAATTGTGGAGGTGCTGCCCCCATAGTCGATTGGCAGGCATCAAGAAAAAGAGCCGTGTGTGTACTGGAAATGGGCTGGATGAATAAGACAGCGTTTGCTGGAGACACTTTCACGGACTTGAAAGGCACATCTGCCGGACGCGACCAGGGGACTTTTCTGGCAGCAGAAATGTGTTTGATCTTTAGTAGGTCATTAATAAGTTCTGTAATTTCTGCAAACTTCGGCAGGTGTCGCCAGTAATGATAGGCCATACCTACAAACCTGCATAAATCTTTGTATGTGACTTATCCTTTTTGAGAACCATTTTTAAGAGGGCAGCCCAGCACCGTTGAGCGAGACCCTGTTCTGTCTGTTAGCATTGCTTCGAAAGCAGTTTTAACATCCCTTAATTTATCCGGAGGTGATGATGATGATTTATGGCGGAGGGCGCTAAACAGCTAGTTCATCAGCGATCTGGAGGTAGTCCGCATGGGTGGAAAGCGACAGGCTGTCCCGACACTGTGTGAATGTGATGAACAGTGGAATGTTGCCACTGGCTCAGAGCCAATACCGAATCCGTGATCGCAGGGAATTTTTGAAGCAGCTGCTGCGCCATCATGGGCTATTTGGGGAGTGTCGATGGGCGCCTCATAATTATGCCTGAGCCTCGCACAGAGCCTTCTCCATGTCAGTGATCCCCTGCTTTAGTATACATTGCTGTCAATTAGGCCTCTTACAGATTCTTCTTCTTTGAGGAAAAGTTCACTGATAAGAGTAATTTTCTGTCATAGTTGAGTGTATTGCTTTTGTGAGCCCGCTTTGTATAGTCATCTCGAAATCGTGACACAGTCTTCTTGCATGGCGCGCGGATGTGCACTACGCATCAAGGCGTGCACAGAATGGCAGAAGTTGTCGCAATGTGGGAGAACACGGGAATCTTCATGCCTTCCAATCTGGCTGTATGGCATCTGGTGTCCACCGTGGAAGGGAGCGTGGCTACAGCCGGAGATTGGACAAAATGATTATGGAAGCCCACAGGTAACGAAAAAGATGTAAGAAAATCGGCAGCCAATAAGGGACAAGGGCAGTCAGCCACTAAGAAATGCCACGGAGTTGAGAAACTATCCTGCAGATTCAATATCATATGCGGCCAACCACATGTGTGAATTGAAGATTGATTTGCAGCCATTATTACAGGGACACCAGGAAACTGAGGCTTGTCCCTCGTGTCCTGTCGACCAAAAATTCCGTACCAAACGTCTTATCCAAGACGAATAAACGTGAAAATTCACTTTTAGCAGAAACTGTGGCACTGTGCATTTCAGGTAGGCGCCTACTGGTTGCAGAACGGCATGCACACCTATACGCATCTGTTGTTGTCGTTTGGGAACCCACGTGGTTGGAACATCGTCTAGCATTGCACCTGAAGCATCTATGGAACGAAACCCATTCGAATTTTCGTTGTGGCCACTTGTAAGGGAACCGTATGCTCCTTGGGCTGCCATCTGCCGGCTTGGCGTTGAATCTTGCCAGTTTAGCAAGGATTTGCTCCATACGTGTCTGGCAGTTGCTTGGCCGAGTGACCAGCACAGGAACATAACTTGGTGTGCCACATGTGCGTGGTTCAGGGCCGGGGTCCATAACATCACCAGTTGATGTGCTTGAGTTAACCGCTTCATCACATGCAACTGCCGCAGCGTCTGCCTTTAACGCCAATTCATCCACAGCTAGTTCGGGAAATGCGGACAAAACACTGCGAACAGCCCATAGGAGACAACGTAACCAAAATAATTTCATTGACTGTTCTGGAAGGAGCTCCGGACCCATCAAAGTATGAAGTGAGCGCAGTAGCTGGGAGGGAGTTCACCAGTGCCAAAATTACTGTCCACAATCTTTTGCAAACGAGATTCTGAAGACGCAAGAAAACGCTGCAAAACAGTTTCTCTGAACACCACAAGAGAACAACGAAGCAGAATATCCTCTACTTGCTCAATAATGTTAAAGTCCACTGTGAAACAACAATGGCTAATTGATCTACATCTGAAGTAATCATCTGCAGTTGAAAAATGGCGTCCACTTGCGCCAACCATACTTGCGGCCTCACACGCAAAAAAGAGGCTAGCTTTACATTATCCTGTCTCGAGGTGTCGCCGGAACAAGCAGTATGTAAGTCAGCCATAGTAGGAGACTGTAAGGGAGAGCCAGTTACTGGCAATCGTTCTTTTTTCTTGACGATGGCGAGTGACATCGTCATAATGTCAGAGTGTAATTATGGTTCAGAATAAACATGAAATTTCACAACATATCACGTCTTGGTCACCACTATAGATCATAAATGTACACATGATGGACTTTAATGAATCCTTCTTTATTTGCCACATTTTGCTTCTCAAACGATAGAGCGCAACACAGGCGTATTTTCACAGCTAGACAGTAATACAAGGAAGATACAAAAGATAAACAAACTAAAAATATAACACAGAATATAATGTTTGGCTTCTTGGTCGTTGATCATTGCATTCACCTCAGTGGCAGTGAGTCTCAACAATGAAAGAGTGCGAACTAATTTTTACAACAGGAGTGCCATTACATCAAGCAAGTTTTTTTAACTTTTCCATTTTATTTTCTTTGTAGCCTTCAGATATGATCCATTTAACCTGCATCTGATAAGTACATGATATGGCACAAATTAAAATATGTACTGGTATCCAGTCACACCCACACTTACACACATGATGCACATAGAACATTTGCCTTGGTACTAAACATTAGTTACATCATGATATGCTCCTACAATTGTCGCAAAATACTGCACCAAACATCAATCAAATATGGAGCAAGTATTATTCATGCCTCCTCTGAACTTTGCTGACGCATTGCTTAAAACATTTAAGTCATATGAAAGTGGTGATATTCAGTTACCTAATGTTGTTCTCTGAATTTCATGCCGAACTCTATGTAGTGGTCTGTAAACAAAATTGCTAATAAGACAGCCAAGTCATTCAGCTCTAGATAGCCAGTGCTCCATGCATGAAGCTGGGGGTGGGTCACAAGTCCACAAATGAAATTCAGTGCCACAGCTTAGAATCAATTGACCAACTGTACACTGGCATCCCAATCGTTTGGCATGAGAGCTTGCACTCATTGTAAACAATATCATAAAGTAATTGATGGTACAGAATTGATCATATATGTTCATAGATTATGCCTTCCACAGCTTGAGTTCTTCTCATACTTGTAGGACAGCGTTCTACAAGTGGCAGTCCTCACTTCTCCGTATCTGGTGTGTAACCACTATGATGTCTACCATGATCCCCTGTGTTTATTGTGAATAATTCCCTGTCTGATAGTCACTGTAAAACACGCTGAACATTTTTCAGATGGAATGTGGTGTTGATGATGTTCAACTTCTGTGACACATGTCTGTTAACTAAACCATAGCAGAGTACTTTGTCTGTCACCTTCCACGTGGAATACTAGGGTTTAATTTCCTGTTTACATTGTTAACTCCCTACGGAATCACTGATCCTGTTCTGATGCCAGCACAATCTCGAAACAATATGTACAGAATGGCTGATGTAAGAAGCAATTGTAAATGCAATGTCTGACACAGAACTGCAGTCAGAGGGCTAAGTACAGAGACAAACAAAACAACAGAAATGAGTAATAAATGTTGGATCCTAAATGACTGGGAAACATTGGCCTGATCAGATGAGTCCAAATTTCAATTGGTAAGAGCTGAAGTGTGGCACAGACCCCATGAAGCCATAAACTCAAGTCGTCAACAAGGCACTGTTCAAGCTGGTGGTGGCCCCGTAATGGTGTGGGTTGTGTCTGCATGGAATGGACTGGGTTCTCTGGTCCAAATGAACTGATCATTGTCTGGAAATAGTTATGTTCGGCTACTTGGAGACCATTTGCAGCCGTTCATGGACTTCATGTTCCCAACAACGACGGAATTTTTATTGATGACAATGTGCCATGTCATCATGACACATTTGTTTGCAATTAGTTTGAAGAACATTCTGGACAGTTCAAGTGAATGATTTGGCCACCAAGATTGTCGACATGAATCCCATCGAACATTTTTGGGACATAATCAAGTGCACAAAATCCTGTACCAGCAACATTTTCATAGTTATGGATGGCTATAGAGACAGTATGGCTCAATATTTCTGCAAGGGGCTTCCAACAACTTGTTGAGTCCATGACTTGTTGAGCTGCAGCACTATGTGAGGAAAAAGGTCTTCACAATATTAGGAAGTGTACCAGGAGTTTTGTCACCTCACTGCATATCACAATGACAGATTAAAAGGGCTATAGATAGAGAGCATAGGGCTATAAATAGAAAGATGCTGTGTGAGATGTGTTTTGCTGTCAAAAAAGGCAATATATGAAGCCATCAGTGACTGCCGTAGTAGAATCTTGTAAAAATATCTCTCACAAAAATTCAGAGAAGTTTCTGTCGTATGAAAAGGTTGCCAATGCCACTGAAGTTAGTATAAGAGGACCTAGATAATCCAGTATGCTCGGGAACCTGTCAATGCTAAATTATCAGATTTGTTGAATTATCAAGGTCATTTTTAAAAATATGATTTAAGAAAGGAATATAAGTGAAACCTATAGTTTTAAAATACAAAAACAAGTAGGTATTTTCTGTTACACACAACAGGAGAGATTTCAGTATAAAAAATTAAAAGTATATATTAATTTTTTTGGAGAAACAGAATTGAATTAAAATTCAAATACTGTACTACTCTGTTAAATTTGTTTAAGGCTAAAAGTCTTAGAAGGGTTCAGTATATGCAAATAGCTTTTTGTACACTAGTCACACAATAAAATAAGTGCCATTGATTTACAAAGTTCAAGAACAAGTTAATTAATAAAAATTATTATGAAGGATTTGGTGAAGTTTAATTGGAATCAATGTCTCTAGAAATAGCACAGATATCTGACATTGCCAAGGACATGTAATATGTCGGACTGGTACCCACCATTCATAATTTAGCTGAAATTATCATCTGAGATCTCTGAAATATTGCATAAATCCTACCACATTTATTGGATTGAGCTACCTTTTGATGAACATAATTTTGTATGATGTGCAGATCCATAACTGCAGAAGTGTTGTATTGTTTGTTACTCTCAGTGAATTTCACAAAAATGTTTAAGGGTTCCAAGCGTCAGCCCAAGAAATATAAGTTGTAGGAGTTCCTTCTTCGTCAGTCTCAATTTCTGGTGGTGAGGATATAATTACACAGTGAGGGATACCACTGTGACTGATGAGGTGCTGTACTGAACAGTTCCGATGTTTCTCAGAGGTGTCTAACTGACTGCCGACCATGCCAAGCTAAAAATGCAGGAAAATTTCTGATGCTTGTAAGACTATCAGATCTGCCAGATTATCGAGTGCCAGCTTGGTCTTGCTGTATACCATGGATGATGCAGGAACTGAAACTGATAGTAACAAAGCTGAAGCAGAAATGTTGTATTTTGTTTTCAAATGTTCCTTTACTATTGGAGATATGGAATTACTGCCTCAACTTAATTCTCATGCCACCATAAAGATGAGTGATATAATTATTAGTGCGAGTGGTGTCGAGAAAGAGATAAAATATCCTAAATTAAACAAGGCTTCTGGGTCCAATGGAATCACTGTCAGATTCTATACAGAATTTCCAGCTGAATTAGCTCCCATTTTGACCATAAAGTACTGGAGGTCCCTCAATCAAAACTGTTACCAGGTGATAGAAAGTAAGTACATGCACACCTGTCTACAAGCAGAACTGAACCACAATACTGTCGTCAAATCTGAAAATTCCTGGCAGATTAAAACTGGTTTGGGGCTCTGACTCAGAACCTTTGCCTTTCAAGGACAATTGCCCTACTGACTGAGCTATCAAAGTGTGGCACATGACCTGCCTTCAAAGCTCTTCTCCACAATGTCCTTTGTTACAAGAGTACTAATCATGAAAGGTAAATGGGAGAAAATCTTTCAAAACTTACCAAATCTTTGAATGGTTATGGTTTTATATGCTGGCGTGGAATTTCCCGGCACTTTAGAAAACTAAACTCGGAGAGGGGCGGGGGCGTTTTGGAAAGATCTTTGATGTGTCGTAACATTTACACTGCATATTTTCGTGTTACGAAAATATAAATTCGAATTCCACTAAACACCACATGTTACTTTCCAAAGCACTGAAATCGAGATTGCGATGCGCTTTTGTAAGCCCGTCATAGCTCATGTCACGTGATCTCGCCAGCCGATGACAGCGGATATTCAGAGCATAGGACACATGATGTAGTCAGTCAATTGCAACATGACTGCTAAATCCGGTATTACACTATCAAATTTCTATGTCAAATATCTTTGTCAAAGAAATTTGATGGTGTAATAGGGAACTTTGTCAAATGTCGTCCAATATTTGATGATTTTATCAAATCTAGGGCCTCGCTGTAGATTTGATCAAAAAAGTCGCTTGTCTTCTGTTCACTGCACTGTGACATGTTAACACATGGAGCGCTAGCATGGCTGCAGCGTTCTGTCGTCCAAAGTGATTTTATAAACATTGCCGGTAAATACAATTGGTGTGTGCTGACAACTACAAAATTAATAAGCCGACCGGAGTGGCCGAGCGGTTCTAGGCGCTACAGCCTGGAGCCGCACGACCGCTACATCGCAGGTTCGAATCCTGCCTCGGGCATGGATGTGTGTGACGTCCTTAGGTTAGTTAGGTTTAAGTAGTTCTAAGTTTTAGGGGACTGATGCCCTCAGAAGTTAAGTCCCGTAGTGCTCAGAGCCATTTGAACCCATTTTTTTGAACAAAATTAATAGAGATGTAGGCCCATGAAGCTGATGAGGCACTTTACAACGTGAGGCAAACACCAATAGGGAAAGTAATGGTTTAAATTAATATACGAAGTGTTTCTAAAAGAAAAGCAAAAATTTCATTTATATTGTTGGTCTCAAAAATTAATATGCTGTAAGGAAAGCTAAGCTTACACATATAATGTTGATCTTTTCTGCACATGTTACACTTCAAGATACATCACACAATTGTGCCAGTAAAATTTTTAATAATAACATAAATCTTCTGGGCTCGAAATTCTTCTAAATGGGCGTCCTCAAAGAGTTAATTTTTAAATGACAGTCAAACGCTCTATGATTTAAGAAATCCATCGTACATTGTCGCACATAGTTCATCTTGCATAAAAGGAAATTTACTTTGAAAGCAACGCTTTTCAAACCACAATTCGCAATGTTTTCCCACGACCTGTTAGAAACAGGTTCGTCTCAGCAGTTGCCAGAGAGCGCCAGATAACAGGCGTCACTGCGCATGCGCAGCTACGATGACACAAGAAGGCCGTATGTACATACATGTAAAACATTAAAAGCACTTATATTACGTCATAAAAGAAACAATCCTTGGAGGATACTCCAAGAGCATCGAAATTTCGTGAACCACACTAAAATGCATAATTCGGCTTAAAGTGCAGATTCAGATGTAATTTGTCTTGGAGTACCTGTACTGTACTATCTCAAGCTTGGTTGTTTATTATGGCATAATGCCATATGCGCCAGAAGATGAAAACGTGCACTTGAATTGCAGTGACCAGTTGAAACTAGCCAGTAGTGTGGAATTAAACACTTCGTTTCAAGTAATTTTACTGCCTCAGCAGAAAAGGCTAAATTTCTTTACCAAACTGACAAATATAACTTTATTGTTCTGCAAGGCGATTAATGCTTGACTGACAGAAAAGTGGAAATAAAAAACCTGAAACTAATAACATATTTTAGTCTTCCGTAATTATGTGAATGTATTTTAATTCACTTGATAGCTCCAGGCCACTGAAATCCGTTTTGTTTTCATTTGATGTGAGAGTAATAAATGAATAAGAAACAGCAAATCACTAAACGTAAACACGGGACACATGGAGACTACCCATCTCACCAGTACAACTCAGCTTGCGCTGTGCATCAGCCCAGGATCTACAACATTTCCGAACCGGGGCAATACTAGACTACCGCCACCCCCCTCCGCCCCTTCCACGAGCTTTTGAGGTAGGAAGCCAAAACTATAAAAAAAATGACTTTTCAAAAATATGTTCATTTTCTGAAGAGTCTAATACATAAAACATGTGTGTTCAAGAAAATGTAACATGATATTTGGTCTTAAATGAGTCAATGTGAAGCGCCATGCCTCTTGTCACAGCATTCATCTATCGCACATCACTGTATTTCACTCTGTGGAATTTAAATATGTATATTTTGTAATGAATTCCATCTAACCATATTCAGAACAGTGGAAATTAAAATGTCCTATGATGCCTCTCCTGCTCCCAGTCGGTCGCTTTGACATACTGCCCCTCTTAAAAAAAGACTCGCAATTAATACTGGATGGGACTGTTTGTAATTGGGAGAACAAGAACTCTTCAGAAATTTTGCACTCCTTATTGCCTATTAGCTAATAATTTGCTGTTTTGTGTGACACAAAATTAAATATAAGATACATAAAACCAATAGAGACAAGAGACAAGCAAGACCGTACACATTTCTTCAATCCTTAAGTCCTAGCATTTTTTTTTCTCTCAAATCTTCCTACAGCTTTACATGGTGTGCTTTCCTTCCTTTGAAAGAATCTATTACCTCATAAAAGTTTGTCAAACATTTTGCTATATGAAAAATCGAAATGTCGTCGTCTAATACTGAAAAAGCTGTTAATACATATAGTACCCAACGTTGGTGTGTTTTCTTGATCTGATTACGTGTATTTTGTCATTGTCAGTTAGATAAAACGAAAAATGAATGTCTAATATTTCAATAATTGTAACACACATCAAATAAAAGAGGCTGTTTTGGCACAAATGGTCATTTTTATAACACAACAGAATATAATTTACAAAGTACCATTATCAAATGCCAGTTAGGCCTACTACAAGCAAAAAGCTTTATGTTAGGAAATAATTTCACATTTCACTAATGCGCTCCAGTTTCTCAAGCATAAGGTCTAACAGTAGTTGCACGAATTATTTATATAAATTTTGAATCGTCATATTCTTCCATAATTTGTGTGATGTCCTTGTTTCTTGCCCTTCCTTGTTCTGACAAACAATCTTGTCATCACCAATTCTGTAACTATTCCTGCAAGTGTCAAAACTTGTTCTCTGGTTAACTCCACTAACCCAGCCATAATCACCAGTTTAATTATTGCGCTTTTGTTCTCCAGATAGGCGATATTACATGTTCGTACAACACATTGTCCATGCTGCTGCTGAACAGAACTTAAGCAGCTGCTAGCAGGGGACTGTACAACTGGCTCTTACTACTGTAGCTATCTGGCCAAATTTTCTGTATGTTGTTGTGGACTTCAGTCATGAGACTGGTTTGATGCAGCTCTCCATGCTACTCTATCCTGTGCAAGTTTCTTCATCTCCCAGTACTTACTGCAACCTACGTCCTTCTGGATCTGCTTAGTGTATTCATCTCTTGGTCTCCCTCTACGATTTTTACCCTCCACACTGCCCTCCAATGCTAAATTGGTGATCCTTTGATGCCTCAGAACATGTTCTACCAACTGGTCCCTTCTTCTTGTCAAGTTGTGCCACAAACTCCTCTTCTCCCCTATTCTATTCAATATCTCCTCATTAGTTATGTGATCTACCCATCCAATCTTCATCATTCTTCTGTAGCACCACATTTCGAAAGCTTCTATTCTCTTCTTGTCCAAACTAGTTATCGTCCATGTTTCACTTCCATACATGGCTACACTCCATACGAATACTTTCAGAAACGACTTGCTGACACTTAAATCTATACTTGATGTTAATAAACTCCTCTTCTTCAGAAACGCTTTCCTTGTCATTGGCAGTCTACATTTTATATCCTCTCTACTTCGACCATCATCAGTTATTTTTCTCCCCAAATAGCAAAACTCCTTTATACTTTAAGTGTCTCATTTCCTAATCTAATGCCCTCAGTATCATCCAATTTAATTTAACTACATTCCATTATCCTCGTTTTGCTTTTGTTGATGTTCATCTTATATCCTCCTTTCAAGACACTGTCCATTCCATTTAACTGCTCTTCCAAGTCGTTTGCTGTCTCTGACAGAATTACAATGTCATTGGCGAACCTCAAAGTTTTTATTTCTTCTCCATGGATTTTAATGCCTACTCTGAACTTTTCTTTTGTTTCCTTTACTATTTGCTCAATATACAGATCGAATAACATCGGGGAGAGGCTACAACCCTGTCTCACTCCCTTCCCGACAGCTGCTTCCCTTTCATGCCCCTCAACTCTTATAAGTCTACAAATGCTAGAAACGTAGGTTTGCCTTTCCTTAATCTTTCTTCTAAGATAAGTCGTAAGGTCAGTATTGCCTCACGTATTCCAGTATTTCTACAGAATCCAAACTGATCTTCCCCAAGGTTGGCTTCTACTAGTTTTTCCATTCGTCTGTAAAGAATTCGCATTAGTATTTTGCAGCTGTGGCTTATTAAACTGATTGTTCGGTAATTTTCACATCTGTCAACACCTGCTTTCTTTGGGATTGCAATTATTATATTCTTCTTGAAGTCTGAGGGTTTCGCCTGTCTCATACATCTTGCTCACCAGATGGTAGAGTTTTGTCTGGACTGGCTCTCCCAAGGCCGTCAGTAGTTCTAATGGAATGTTGTCTACTCCCGGGGCCTTGTTTCGACTCAGGTCTTTCAGTGGTCTGTCAAACTCTTCACGCAGTATCGTATCTCCCATTTCATCTTCATCTACATCCTCTTCCATTTCCAGAATATTGTCCTCAAGTACGTCGCCCTTGTATAGACCCTCTATATACTCCTTCCACCTTTCTGCTTTCCCTTCTTTGCTTAGAACTGGGTTTCCATCTGAGCTCTTGATATTTATACAAGTGGTTCTCTTTTCTCCAAAGGTCTCTTTAATATTCCTGTAGGCAGTATCTATATTACCCCTAGTGAAGCGTCTACATCCTTACATTTGTCCTCTAGCCATCCCTGCTTAGCCATTTTGCACTTCCTGCCGATCTCATTTTTGAGACGTTTGCATTCCTTTTTGCCTGCTTCATTTACTTCATTTTTATATTTTCTCCTTATTTTCTTGTATACACCGAAGAGATAATACATAATCTTTCTTACCTGTTAATCCTGTTAGTCGTTTATTTCCACTCTGGTACTCTATGGATTTTGCTAGTAATTATAACAATGCTGATCATTCACAAACCCAGGTCAACCACATAAACAAACAGCGATTGGCATTCACCCGTTCGGATTTTCAGCTCGTATAGCCCCATCCACTTTTGTCTGCAGTAAAGTTTATTTCTAGATGCGATGTGGATTCCCCTGGCAGAGACATCACATACACTATGGACGCATTCGTAAATTAACTTATTATTCATTCAGAAATCAACTTAGAATGTGATCAAAAATGTTCAAAAACCAGCAGGGATGCATTTCAAAATCTTAAGAATAATCGATAGACCAACGTTCGTTGGATGCTAGGCGCTTTAAACAAGGTTTTCATCATCAAGAAAATGAATTTGGCGCTCCGTCCCCTGAAACTGCCGCCCGGGGCCCCCTAGTTCAAGGCCTGTTGTGCCTGCATGAATCTGGCAGCTTGGGTGCACCATTAAAATTTTTCCAGGTAGCATATGGCTGCTTGTTGCTATTGCTTATAGAGCCAATAGCCACATTTCTGTAGCCAGAAGCGGGAGAAGGTACTACTCATACGCGACTCAGATGCGCATGAGCTCGTTCACACATGCTCAAACGAATCTAATGCAAACAGTTGTGATGTCATGCTCATCAGAGGCAATTTGTTGTTATGGAGCATTGCATAGTCTTCCTAAAACCGTTGACAGATTTTGCTGTTGCCAGACGCTTTTGTGAGTACTGTGTTTTGTTGTTGTATATGGCACATTTCCTTTGCAACTTAATTTTTATTTTCGTTTTTTTCTCTTGTTCAAGTTTTATTGCTGCAGTACTATTCTGTAGCTTGTTAGACTATTGGTTCTTACCAGTCAAAATTACAAAAATTTATCTGAAAACTAAAACAATGAAAATGAATTCTAAAAAATTCCCAGGTTTTCTCCCAGATGAAAAAATTCCTGGGTTTTTCCCAGATCTCCCAGTTGTCCCGGGTTCGTATATACACTGTTCTTTGTATTTTGGATAGTAGGATGGAGATAATGATGCAGTCTGCAAGTCCTGGTCCGGCACACAGTTTTAATCTGACTGGAAGTTTCAGATCATTGCCCACTCTGCTGGAGAGTGAAAATTTATTTTAAAAAATCTCCAGTCTCCTAAATTGTGGCTAAGCCACTTCTCTGCAGTCTCTTTTCTTCCTGGAATTCAAGTCTCACAAGGCATGTATGTGGACTTCTGTGAAGTCTGGAATGCAGCAGAAAGGTACTGGCTGAAGTAAAGCTATGAGGAGAGATAGTGAGTAATGCGTGGATGGCACAGTTGGTAGAGCATTTGCCTGTGAAAGAAAAGGTCCCAGCTTTGGGGCCTGCTGTGGCACACAGTTTTAATCTGCCAGTAAGTTCCAAAACGGCATACACTCCATTGTGGACTGAAAATTCATTCTTAAAAATAATTAGTTACTGACTTAGTTGGTAACAGCCATTTCTCTTTGTTAATATGAAAATGTACTTTTTCAATATCCTGGAAGTTTCTCATTCAAGATATAATCAACAGATCACAATTAGTAAATTAATGAATGAAAGAATGTGTCACTCAATTAAAGAGGAAATTATTCCACAGTACTGAAACTTCTCACAATCTCTGTGATGTGAAAATGTGACTAATTGCAACAAATGAGAGAAAAGTGATTTCAGGTAAAAGTCTTGAAAGGTTCTGTAATGAGATGATTGTTCTACCTCTTGTCCATACTAATTGTCGTACTGATAGTGTCACATAAAAGCAGTAGGAAACAAATTGCATTGCTGAATTTTTATAACTGACTTTTTTATAAGCTGTGACTCATATGCCAGCCTGTGAGAACTTTTTATGTTTAATGGATGCAGACAATGCAGAGCATTTGTTTATTTAATGTTTCCTGGGAGATATACTGTTTCAAAATTTTTAATTAAACAGGTAGTATCTATGCACTTTCAGATAAATCAATTACTAATGACAAGGAGTAAATATTTTACACATATAAAATTTCTCTGAAAAATATGTGAGCCCATATTTGTACATAATGGGTGTACAAATCAATTGTTTTTGTACTTTTGTCTATGGGTTGGGACTTTTATGTATCAGTGATGTGAAATGATTATAATCCAAATTTTAAATTTGGATATTTAAAAAATATAACATGAAGACAATTGTGAGGCACAAAATGATGTAACTAAAATAAAAGTGTCTATGGACAAAGATAAATTAGGGAAGAAATAGGAAAACGAAACTTTCTTACTACAGGGCATTAATCTTTGATCTTTAGTTAAATAACAGCAATAAAATATTAAGAATTACTGCAAATGTGTCAATTTATGTTGACATTTAATGAACTTCAAGATTTTAAGATTCCAAATAAATACAAAAATATGAAATAAATATATATATCTAAAAACAAAGATGATGAGACTTCCCAAACAAAAGCGCTGGCAGTCGATAGACACACAAACAAACACAAACATACACACAAAATTCAAGCTTTCGCAACAAACGGTTGCTTCGTCAGGAAAGAGGGAAGGAGAGGGAAAGACGAAAGGATGTGGGTTTTAAGGGAGAGGGTAAGGAGTCATTCCAATCCCGGGAGCAGAAAGACTTACCTTAGGGGGAAAAAAGGACAGGTATACATTCGCACACACACACATATCCATCCGCACATACATAGACACAAGCAGACATTTTTCTTATGGGGAGAGATAAAGGTGAACTAGAAAGCAAATGGAGATCTGGTGTGAAAAAAGGTGAAAAAGTGTTGGTTAGAGCTGGGCTATGTTGATCCTGTGGTGAACTTGTGTAGGTAGACAACGATGTGCATAAAGGTTAGGTGGTTGTGTTGCCGCCAAAACACGTTAAAGGGCGGAGAAATTCGGGAAAATTTCGAAAAAACTACGTGTAGATGTATTAAAAGGAGTTGTTTTGTGGTGGCAGATTATGAAAATGAGGCTAACAATTTTCTGACGAAGAAATAATGACGTTAAAACCTGTGGGAAGCGGCTAAAAATCATCGGTGATGTGAAAAAAAACGGAAATGGAAATAAAGCAAAAGTTATTAGAACTAGCCGAAAAGGTTGTTTGATAGGTGAAAGGAACTGTTTGTGAACTAGAAACGGTGGATTTTATAGCAGCGGTAGTGTTGAAAGCGGAAAAAAATATTTTGGTTATGGTTTGGAAGTGGGTTACGTATTATTACGTATTACGTATTATTGAGTATACATCGGCGGGATAAAATTGTATAGTAGATTACGGTAAAAAGGGGAAGGTGAATACAAAGTGAAACTGCTGGCAAAAACAGAAGGAGGAAATAAAGACGACAGAAAAGACTTCGAAATGCAACAGTGACAATAACAAACGTAATTGTTGGGTTCAAATTAATGATATGAATATAATAAGAGGGAAACATTCCACGTGGGAAAAATATATCTAAAAACAAAGATGATGAGACTTACCAAACAAAAGCGCTGGCAGGTCGATAGACACACAAACAAACGCACACATACACACAAAATTCAAGCTTTCGCAACAAACGGTTGCTTCGTTAGGAAAGAGGGAAGGAGAGGGAAAGACGAAAGGATGTGGGTTTTAAGGGAGAGGGTAAGGAGTCATTCCAATCCCGGGAGCAGAAAGACTTACCTTAGGGGGAAAAAAGGACAGGTATACACTCGCACACACACACATATCCATCCACACATACACAGACAAAAGCAGACATTTGTCTGCTTGTGTTGCGAAAGCTTGAATTTTGTGTGTATGTTTGTGTTTGTTTGCTTGTCTATCGACCTGCCAGCGCTTTTGTTTGGTAAGTCTCATCATCTTTGTTTTTAGATATATTTTTCCCACGTGGAATGTTTCCCTCTTATTATATTCCTATCTGAAATAAATATATAAATACACCAAACTAATACAGATGTATAAACATTGGAAACAGTGCATTTCAGGTTGGAAGACTGGATTAAAGCTGTTAATGCATTTTACAGAAGAGGATGTGAAGCACACTACGGTGAAAATGGAAAACTAATGTGTGAAAGAAGGATAATTTTGTAGAAGAAATGAAGGAGAATGAGATAAATAGGAGGAAGCAAATCACATTATGTTGACACAGAATGCAAAGTAAATTAGCTTGGTGAAGCTGTTGGAAAGTAGAAAGAAAAGATATCAAACAATACAATAGAAGGTATATATTTTCTTCAGGATCTGACTTTGGTCTGTTGATTCAAAATGTGCTTATCCAGATTTACAATTCATCTCTGCTTCCTTTTTGTATGTGTTTATTTCTATTCAGAAAATTAAAAGTTCTCAAAATGCAAGTATAAATTATAGGTAAAACACTGAATCCACAAAACAAATTATGAAAATATTTCACAAAATGAATAACCAATAACACAGGTACAAGAGGGGTGGCAGAGCGTACATCAGAAATGAATTCCAGTGTAAGATATGTTTAACAAACTGTCATGCTTCGAAAGCCACTAAAAATTATAATCTAGATTCACACTATTCAAATGTCAATTATGACTACCCACTTGTAGAAGCATGCACAGTTTGAATACAGTACTTAATGTCAACACACCTGCAGGACATGTACACCAATTATCTAGACAATGCCGTACATGCATGTAAAGAGTACAAAAATGAATGCACCATAATCAATCATTTCACTCTTCCAGGTTACGTGAGGAATCCAAAATTCATACATTTTAATTTCACAAGTCATTTGCACACTCTAGCAGCACAGTTAAATACTTTTCAAAAAATAATTTAAAGAAATTTGATGACCAGTACATATTCTTGTGATGAAAATGTGCTATCAGATAATGTCATAGTAGCTCAAGGATTTTCTTATGACTGTTTTTATATTCTGGCAAATAAATGAGCTCTAATATAAAAACAGATGTAATCACAGACCTGTCATGGAACTTAATTGAACGACATTGGGAAACATGTTACAAATGTAAATTCTGTTCACTGCTTACTAGACAATCTTTCAAAGTTGAATAAAATTATTATAATGGACGCTTTGTAAAACCATGCCTGTGGAACAGAGGTCATCAAGCATTAACAGTTATTTGTGGCTGTGTCATTTCATTTGTACCAACAATAAAATTTGACAATAACCTAGGGTATTGGGGATATGCACATGATAGTCTTGATACAGTCTGCATACACTCATAAAAATTCCAGTTGTTATGAATTTTAATTCTGAGACTGTGGTAGAAAAACTGTAGTGGAAAAAACAGCGTCTTTTAATATAAGTTTGTGTATCAAAAAACCCTTAATTTTCTTCAAAAATTTTAATAGTAAAGCACTAATTTCTATAATAAGACACAGGGAAGTAGTCAGGAAATGCTGCATTCCAGATAATAGCACCAATCATCAGAATAAAATAAAGGACAAAACATGTCCACCGAAGAACTTTCTCCCACGGCTTCACTTGAAGGTTGCGCAAAATGTTGACACCAACAAGTAATCCAGCAATAGCACCAGCAATATGGGCTGCATATCCAATCTGAAGAAAGACATAAAAGATTTTTCATATGGTTCTAATTTTCACATAAACTCTACAATCTATAGTTTCTGTGTTAAAGTACTATGTACATGTAGAATACTGCAAAAGAAAAGTGGATGTTTCTGTCACAAAATATAAAGTTGGTGGCTGATCAGCTTGAACTGTGATGTAGAAACATTCTTGCATAGTGGGAGGTGGCTTAGTCACTGATCTGCCATTTTCCCCTTGACTTTATTTTCATGCACTTTCGCACTAAACTATCATATCTCCATTTTTCAAAGATGAATGGTTTATTTTCCAGCTGGATAGTCAAAGACACATGTATCAAGTTCTCAGTGATAGTATGGTATTGTACTGCTAGACAAGTCTTCAGTGATGGTATGGTATTATACTGCCAGACATTAGTTTTGAGTTTGTTTTCTAACCTCTTTGTCAGATCTCCAACATTGCACCTAACCTCGGTTATTTTAGAATACAATACATGCTTCGGATTATTAGTGGGTTGGTGCATAAGTTTACAGCATTTTTCCATAAGTTTAATAAACACAAAAGATACACACAACAGAAACTTCAGTCATCAGTTGTATTCTCCTTCATTATTTACAACAGTCTGCCAATGCCAGGAGCACTTTTTGAATTTGTGATTGTAGAAATCATGTGGTTTTGAGGCAAAGAACTCATCAAGCCATGTTTGAAGTGGATTTTCATCTGGAAAGGATGTTCCTCGAAGGTTGCTTGATAGAGAGCATAAAAGGTGAAAATCTGAGGGTGAAGGATCAGGTGAATAAGTTGTGTGTGGAATGACTTTCTGATACAACTACTGAATAGCATTGTTCATCAGTCTCACAGAATGCTGGTGGAAATTATCACAGAGCAGCATCACATCACACAGTCTTCCTGTTTGTTGTTCTTGGATTGCATCTGCAAGACGTCTCAGTTGTTGACAACAAATGTCAGCAGTGATGGTTACACCTCAGGGAAGCAATTCATAGTACAACACACCTTTGCTGTTCTACAGGTGCACAGTATTATCTTTTGTGGATGTGCAGGTGTCTTTGTACGAGGAGTTGGTGCTTTGTTAGAGCTTTTTTCCTCCTTAAGTTAGCATAAAGACAGCATTTCTCACCGCCAGTAACAATGTAGGATAGGATTGATGGTGTTTTTCACAAGCCAATTGATAAAGAGCAAACAGAGATGCACAAATGGTCGCTCTTTGAGTTTTGTGATTTTGGCGAAGAGCATGTGATATCTGTACACCCAATTTTTGTACCCACCCCATTGCATGGAAATGTTGCATGATAGTGGGATAATCACTGTTCATCAAATTTGTCAATTCTTGAGTGGAGTAACGCATTTGAATGATATTCATCAAACATCAAATGTCTTCCTGAATGTGAATACTCACTAACATCAAAACAATCCTCCTTGAAATGCGAAAACCATTTTCTTGCCATGCCCTGTCCAATGGCATTATCCCCATACATGGCAAAAATGTTTCTGGCTGCCTCTGCTGCTGTCACCTGTGTATTGGACTCAAACAGAAGGGTATGTAGGAATTATTCTGGTTTCTCCAATTGGCACTCCATTTCCTAGTGTACACAGCTCCTCACTGTCCCAAAATGACAGTGTGTAAACTCAAATAGCAACAGGGAACTACAAATAAAAAACAACAGTCAATAAATATACCAATATCAATAGGAATACCCAGATGCAAAACAAAAACACTACCAACTTATGCACCAACCTAATAAAATCTTAGACCATATTCTGAATACAAACATAGTGAGTAACCCCAAAGTGAATGACCTCCTCCAAGTCAACCAGCAAGGATTCCAAAAACATATATCATGTGAAATCTAGTGTGCCCTTTTCTCAAATGAATCCTGAAAGCTATGGATCAGTATTTCTTGACTTCTGAACAAAAGTTGACTTGTTATGACACCAATGATTATTAATTAAAGTACAGTTTTATGGTGAATCAAACAAAATTTGTGACTGGATTGAGGATTTCTTGATAGTGATGATGCAGCATGTTACCTTGGATGGGGACTGTAAAGTACCCAGATTTAGGCCAGTTCCCCAAAATGAAAAATCTATACCACTTTTGGTTTTGTAGTGTTACAAACTATTTAAGTTTTATAATACATGAAACATGTTATGTGTTGATGCATATAATAGATTTGAGCTTATTCAAGAAGAATAATTTTATTTACTTTTTATAATTAATATTAAAATTTCTGTCAGTAACAATAAGTAGATGTAATATGTCTCACAGCTAGTGATCCTAGTAATTTCAGTTGAAAATAGAGGAAAATTAATGAGGACATAATTTCAGAGATAAATGTATGTAAAAAACGCTATAGCTTTCCATTACTTAATTTGCAAGCCATAGCAAATGTCACATAAACTTGTGAAACCATGAAATTTTATTTAAGTTGTTGATGGTCACAATTTATTATTCATTACTTAAATATTAACCTTTTGATTATGGAAATGAAGTTGACTTAACAAAAAAATATTGTTATTTAATGAAATACCCCGTAATATTATTGTGAAACGAAGTGCATTACGAACATTTGGTTGAAAGCTAAAAATTATAAAAATAGTTTGTTACATATCAGTTTAAAAGATCTTCATAATTCTCTTATCAGGAAGCATTTTATTTTGTTAAAAATCCATTTGTACAGAAATAATCAACTTTTAAAATTTAAATATTCTGATCATTCCAACATAAAATTGTAATAATTCAAAATAACTATGGACAGTTCTTTGATTTTTCTGCACGAGACAACATATCATTTTATTTAAATTTATATATCTAAAAACAAAGATGATGTGACTTACCAAACAAAAGCGCTGGCGTGTTGATAGACACACAAACATGCACACAAAATTCAAGCTTTCACAACCAATGGTTGCTTCATCAGGAAAGAGGGAAGGAGAGGGAAAGACAAAAGGATGTGGGTTTTAAGGGAGACGGTAAGGGGTCATTGCAATCCCGGGAGCGGAAAGATTTACCTTAGGGGGAAAAAACGACAGGTATACACTGGCACACACACACATATCCATCTGCACATACACAGACACAAGCAAACATTTGTAAACGCAAAGAGTTTGGGCAGAGATGTCAGCCGAGGCGGAAGTACAGAGGCAAAGATGTTGTTGAATGACAGGTGAGATATGAGCAGCGGCAACTTGAAATTGGCGGAGGTTGAGACCTGGTGGGTAACGAAAAGAGAGGATATACTGGAGGGCAAGTTCCCATCTCCGGAGTTCTGACAGGTTGGTGTTAGTGGGAAGTATCCAGATAACCCGGACAGTGTAACACCTGTGCCCAGATGTGCTGGCCGTGCACCAAGGCATGTTTAGCCACAGGCCCCACTAACAAACACTGTCTGCCTGTGTCCATTCATGTGAATGGACAGTTTGTTGCTGTTCATTCCCACATGGAAAGCTTCACAGTGTAGGTAGGTCAGTTGGTAAATCACGTGGGTGCTTTCACAGGTGGCTCTGCCTATGCCAACCTATTTATGGGTCGCTTAGAGGAAGTCTTCTTGGTTACCCAGGCCTGCCAACCCAAAGTTTGGTGCAGATTTATTGATGACACCTTCATGATCTGGACTCATAGTGAAGAAGAACTCCAGAATTTCCTCTCCAACCTCAACTCCTTTGGTTCCATCAGATTCACCTGGTCCTACTCCAAATCCCATGCCACTTTCCTTGACGTTGACCTCCATCTGTCCAATGGCCAGCTTCACATGTCCATCCACATCAAACCCACCAACAAGCAACAGTACCTCCATTAAGACAGCTGCCACCCATTCCACATCAAACGGTCCCTTCCCTACAGCCTAGGTCTTCGTGGCAAATGAATCTGCTCCAGTCCGGAATCCCTGACCCATTACACCAACAATCTGAAAACAGCTTTCGCATCCCGCAACTACCCTCCCGACCTGGTACAGAAGCAAATTACCAGAGCCACTTCCTCATCCCCTCAAACCCAGAACCTCCCACAGAAGAACCCCAAAAGTGCCCCACTTGTGACAGGATACTTTCCGGGACTGGATCAGACTCTGAATGTGGCTCTCCAGCAGGGATACGACTTCCTGAAATCCTGCTCTGAAATGAGATCCATCCTTCATGAAATCCTCCCCACTCCACCAAGAGTGCCTTTCCGCCGTCCACCTAACCTTCGTAACCTCTTGGTTCATCCCTATGAAATCCCCAAACCACCTTCCCTACCCTCTGGCTCCTACCCTTGTAACTGGCCCCAGTGTAAAACCTGTCCCATGCACCCTCCCACCACCACCTACTCCAGTCCTGTAACCCGGAAGGTGTACACGATCAAAGGCAGAGCCACGTGTGAAAGCACCCACATGATTTACCAACTGACCTGCCTACACTGTGAAGCTTTCCATGTGGGAACGACCAGCAACAAACTGTGCATTCACATGAATGGACACAGGCAGACAGTGTTTGTTGGTAATGAGGATCACCCTGTGGCTAAACATGCCTTGGTGCACGGCCAGCACATCTTGGCACAGTGTTACACTGTCCGGGTTATCTGGATACTTCCCACTATCACCAACCTGTCAGAACTCCGGAGATGGGAACTTGCCCTTCAGTATATCCTCTCTTCTCATTACCCACCAGGCCTCAACCTCCGCTAATTTCAAGTTGCCGCTGCTCATACCTCACCTGTCATTCAACAACATCTTTGCCTCTGTACTTCCGTCTCGGCTGACGTCTCTGCCCAAACTCTTTGCGTTTACAAATGTTTGCTTGTGTCTGTGTATGTGCGGATGGATATGTGTGTGTGTGTGTGTGCGAGTGTATACCTTTCCTTTTTTCCCCCTAAGGTATATCTTTCTGCTCCCGGGATTGGAATGACTTCTTACCCTCTCCCTTAAAACCCACATCCTTTTGTCTTTCCCTCTCCTTCCCTCTTTCCTGATGAAGCAACCATTGGTTGTGAAAGCTTGAATTTTGTGTGCATGTTTGTGTTTGTTTGTGTGTCTATCAACACACCAGCACTTTCATTTGGTAAGTCACATCATCTTTGTTTTTAGATATTTTTTCCCACATGGAATGTTTCCCTCTGTTATATTTAAATTTATAGTTTTATTAAAAACTAGGTGTAATTAAAATAATTTAAATAACGATAGAGGTTACTCAAATGTTCTAGCAAGTAATTGTAAATAATATACAGTTGTTAAAATCACACCAGAACACAATCCCGTAGTTCTCTGTCTGCAGTTCTGTTTTGACAGTGCAGTTCAGTTCCTTACTTCTTTGTAGACAGCTCTTATGTCTGGCTAAATTGTTTCAAGTTGATTACAAAAACTTTTATGCTATAAAATGATCCTTCACTAGTTATGAAGTTTCTGAAAATGTGATTGACAGTTATTTTGCAACATGTGACTTTTGAATGGAAATCAATTTTGTGTTGATTTAAGACAAAAGTCTGACCAAGGAATGAAGAAAAATAAATCTGAATTCTAGAACAACAAAGTTATCATTTGCTTTATTATAGAACCTGGTACTCATGAACAAGATGCCTTTTCTTGTAAATCTAATCTAATCTAATCTAACCTTTTCTGCAGAGAACATCAAATAAAGACGGCCATGACATTTATTTTGAGTACTCATCTTCCTCATGGAAATAATATGCATCATATTAGTGTTGACCTTGTTAGAAGGGTGCCATGAACTATGGAAATTCATGGAACATTTAATTTCAGTGGTGAATTGCTTTCATGTTTCTCTTTAAATGTAAAGAAGGTAATGCTTAACAGAAAAGGAAGTGTTTTACAAGTCAGTGACAGAAGTAAAAGTAACTTCAGACTTGCCCTGATGTTATGTGTTGGGACCCTGACATGTGAAGGATGGCAACAATCAAATTGATAGTAATGTTGTTTTTTAGCAGTGCATCTCCTATCAGTATTATCCTGGTCTTGAATGTGTTAATCAGCTACTTCGATAATGCTGTGACTTTCTAAAATTATGCCATGAAATGAGGTCCATTTTGTCTGATGTTTTACCCACCACACCTAGAATTGCATTTTGTCACCATCCCAATCTCCACAATATCCTTGTCAGACTCTATGCTCCTTCTGCACCCATTTCCCTATGCTTGTAACCATCCCCACTTTAAGATTTGTCCTATACACTCTCCAACCATCACTTACACCAGTCCTGTAATATGCAAAACATATACTATAAAAGGAAGCACCATCTGTGTATGACACAGGTCATACACCAACTGTTATGCATACACTGTTCTGCCTTTTACATTCACATGACTGTTGCCAAGTTATCTGTTAGGATGAATATGGTATAGACAGAGGGTGTACACTGGTAACATACAATACCCTGTTGCAGATCATGCTCTACAACACGACAATCATGGCCTCGGTGCCCATTTCACCACATATGCCTTCTGGATTCTTCCCCCAGACACCAGTTTCTCAAATTCCACAGGCAGAAACTGGTGTTACAACAATTGGTTCTCACTATCCACTTGGCCTTGATTTACATTAATTTTTTTGGTCTCAGCACTTATTTTTTCACTTCCTTTTAGTTTTACATACCTTTCATTTTCCCTCCTACCTCCCAACTCTACTATATAAAATGTACTTAACTTTCTGCTCTCATTAACTCATGTATAATGTTTTGGCAGTAATCCTAGTCTTGCATATAATCCTATTTTCCACCGTTAAACTCTAAGGTTTTCAAACCTTGTCCGGTGTGGACCCCAACTTTCCTTCTTATCCTGTCTGGTTAGGCTTTTCATGTCAATTTTCTTTTCCGCTCTTCCTTTCCTTCACCCTTCTGCTACAAGAAAGAGCAATTGACTCCAAAAGCTTGCAAATTTAAATACCTTTATATGTATATTCTCCTTTCATGGCTTGGTTAGTAGATTTTTTTTTGTTTATTCATCTTCATCACAGTTTCAAAAATTGATTATTATTTTTATTTATTTAGTTCTTTGATCGTATGTAGTACAATGTACAAATTTATATTATACTTAACTCTAGTCATTGCAGATAACAGTTTTCAAGATTGTATATAGTTCTACATTCTATATACAGATTTGCATATTTATTGTAGTTAAAGTATTTACTTACTGAATAGAAGCAGTGGTATTGCAGACATTTTATAACACATCTTTCAAAAGCATTAGTATTTAGTATACATTTTATGTCATTTGTCAACTCACTGAATAGTTTTAGTCCCATACAGCTTATACCTTTCTCATACAGACTTTTACGGCTGGGAGTAAATGCAAGTTGCCTCTTAATTAAGTGTTATGATTATGTAAGTCAGAGGTTTTTAATACTGTTATCATTCCAGTTACATTTATAAAAAAATATGCTTTAGTGTGTCAAGAATAAACATGCATAATAGTGTTAGCATTTTCTAATAATCCTAATTTCTCTTTTTTGGATTCTGAAAGTCCCTAGAGCTGCTGCGAATTTCCCCAGAAAATGAGTCCATATTTTAAACATGCATTAAAATATGCATAATAGGCAGAAATTAGAGCCTGTTCATTCATACATCCCTTTAGAGCCCTTAGAAGATAGCAGCTTGCACTCAGCTTAGCATTAATGTGTTCAATATGTTTGTCTCATTTTAGATGACTTTGAATCGAAATGGCAAGATATTTTGTTACTTCTTTATTCACAATGGGTTGTTGGTTGATGGTGATACCTGGATAATGCAAGGTGTTGGTTTGACAGTTACGGAAATTTAATGCTACTGTTTTTCTGTTGTTTATTATGCGCTGATTCATAGCTGATCAGTTACTTAGTTGATTTGTAATAGAGTTTACTTCACATTGTATATCATCATTTTTGCAGCTTTTACTAATATTGTTGTGTCATCAGCAAACAGAATTACTCTGTAGCATTCAACATGCACATCCAGATCATTGACACATATCAAAAAAGAATAGGTCCCATTACTGGCCCTTGAGGTAATTGGGTGTTCTTCTGGCAGGTATTCTAAGACTATCTGTTCCTTTTCACCTATAAGTCTAATGCACACTTTCTGTTGGCAGCCACTGAGAAGTGAACAAACCCATTCATTTGTTAACCCCCTCCTGCCATAGTATTCAAGTAGTGCTGAGAACAGTTTGGTGGTTTACCATGTTGAAAGCTTTAATTAATTTAAAAAATGTATCTGCTGTTTATTATTTTCCATCAGCAGCTTTTAAAACTGTGGGCCATCTAACTTGATTTCTTACTTTGGAAACCTTGTCGAGAATTGCCTAATACTACAATGGTGACTGAAAAGTAATGCCTCCACCTTCATAACTCTTCAACAGTTGGTAGCATTGATATGTGGCAGGTACTGGCTTGTTCCATAGCCTCTTCTCTACAGCTCCAGTTGGCGGGAAGCCTTAGCATTGAACAGTTGTGTTGTTACAGTGTCAAGTATGGAACCCTGTGCAGATGGTCGGTCAATGCAATTTAAGCTACTTGCAGTCATTGAATTCTTGACAACAGAAGGTGTCACCCCAGAGGAGATTCATCAGAGAATGAAAGCAGTTTATGATGATTGTGTTGATGTGAGTATTGTGCACCTTTGGATGAGTAAGTTTACAGATGTTAAGGCAGGAACATCTGGCCTGTGTGACAAACAAAGAGTTGGACATCCTGTGACAGCAACCACCGAGATTCATAAGCAAAATGTTGGCTGATTGATTCAGGACAATCGTCATATCATTCAGAGAGAAATTGCAAGCACAATCAGCATTTCAGAAGAACGTGTAGGTCACATTATTGCTTTGCTTGGCTATCAGAAGTTCTGTACATGACGGGTACCCTGGATTCTGACTCCTGAAATGAAAGTGCACAGACTTGAAATTTGCCAGGAACTCCTCTCATGTTACAAGAATGAAGGTGACACCTTTCTCCATTCAATTGTGACAGGAAAAGAAATGTGGGTACACCATTACAACCCAGAGACGAAACGTCAGTCTATGGAATGTCAACACAAAGACTTGCCCCAGAAAAAGAAATTCAAGACACAGCCCTCAGCTGGAAAAATCATGGCCACAGTGTTCTGGGATGCAGATGGTGTTATCCATGTTGATTTCTTGATTGTGGAACAACAATAAATACAGAGTGTTACATCACAGTGCTGCAAACTCTGAAATAACTGGCTAACAAGGGTCTGAAAGGAAAAAGGAAATGTTTTCCTGTAGCATGACAGTGCCAAACCACACACTTCACGTGCCACCACAGTAGAACTTCAGAGACTGAATCTCACCATCGTAAGGCATCCTCCATACAGTCCAGATTTAGCACTGTCTGACTTGCATCTATTCCCCATAATGAAAGACTATCTGTGGGGACATCATTATGCTTTTGATGAAGACATTGAGAGAACTGTGAGACTGTGGTTGTAGCTTCAGAAAACTTGTTCATCATTGGCAGAAATGTATCCAATTGGCTGGTGATTATGTGGAAAAGTGAATATTGGTAATTATAGATCATATTCTAAGGGTTATTTCTGCATTTGATTTATTAAAATATTCCCATCCAAACCCAATTAACAAAGGTGGAAGAAATTACTTTTCATTCAACCCTCATATATTATTTTTTATAAACTTTATTAACTTATTGTACATTATTTTTTCCAAAAACTTTTGAAAAAAGGATTTTGCTGTAATGGGGTGATAGTTTATCATTTTATCTCTGTCACTAGTTTTGAATATTGGAATAACTTTAAATGGTTTTAGCTGATCCGGAAAGATGGCCATCTCTAATTAGCAGTTACAGGTATGAGTGAGGGGGCTCAATAATCAGCAACAGCCTTGACTGTTTCCTCCCTGCTTACACAATCCATAAACTTTAATTAAAAGCTGTTGATTTTGTTTTTTGCTGGCTGCTGATTTCCAACAAAATTAGTTTCTATTAAATCTTCAGCTATTCCAGTGAAATAGCTGTTGCATATATTTGCTGTTTCACTTGGTTCAGTAACCTTTTTATTGTCATGTAATAAGACAATATTCTCACTGGTTTTGTTTTCTTTTTTTCTTTTCTTTTTATTATGTCACACATAGCTTGTACTTTACTCATAGAATTTTTGTACACATATACTTGTGCATTCTTTTTGTCTGTTTTATGACCTTCTGTAAAATTTTCATGTATGTGTTGTAGTGAGTTTGCCGTGACATTATTTTCCTTGCATATTTGGTGCAGTTTTCTTTTTTTCTGGCAAGAAGCTCAAATTCCATTAGTAATCTGGCCATTTCCTCTTGCATTATTTCTGATATTTACCATTTTAGAGGGAAGGCTGTTTCTACAAATATGTTGAATTTTGTGTTCAGACTTTGTGTTTTGTAGACAGCACACCAGTCTTCATTGTGCAGTAATGCATTAAAGTAGTTTATGTTTTCCTGATGGAAGATCCTACATTTGATCTTAAGTATGTGGTTGTTTGCCTACTATCCTTGAATGTGATGGTCATTACTAAAAATATATGGTCACTAAATCTCTTATTGCATACTGTTGCAGACCAATTAAATTTGTCTTTATCAGTCATGACTGGATTAAAGGCAGTCTGACTGGTTGGTGTTAATCTTGTTGCAGGGTTTACTATGACAGTAAGATAATGTGATTTTATGAGATTGGCTAAAGCAGCTCTCTATTTACATTTATTGAGAAAGTCTATGTTAATAGCATCATATACCGTTGCCCTTACTTTATTTTGGAACCATTCCATTTTTTTCTAGAAATACTTCAAACTTTCCTGGTGGTGACAGGATGCAGTGACTACTATTAAATTTAATTTTGGAAGTCATATTGCTGCCATCAAAGTCTTTTTCACAACTTTGGTGAGTAATATTAGCTATATTAGTAACTTCTATATCTATAGAGGTTACCTGGTCTACAATAACAGTCACCTAGAGAGAAATTTTGTAGGGAGACAGATTTCAAAACACATTACAGAAATATTTTGTAGTTCATACACAGGGTGAACATTAATAAAACTGACAAACTGTAAGGACAGATTACTGACTCGAAATGGAGGAAAGGAGTTACTACGAAAATGTGTCTGGAAATTCATCACTGCCATGGTATGTAGTGCTGATGAATGGAGGTTCCTCCAACCACATTGCACTCACTGCAGGTGATACAGATAGTAGTGGTTGCCACATAAGATACACATAATCGCACTTTAGCTAACACCATGATGGTAGACCACTTGCTTGGAGCTTGTACTAGAGTTCGTCTCAATATCCCACAGAACCTGGTTCTCCAGATCTGGTCTATGCACAGTCTGCCACCTCTCTGTACTTTCGTCTGTCTGAAAGGACCCATGATCACACAAACTCCCAAAAAGGACTCGAAATGTGTGGTGGGCTGGGGTCTGTAAGAGTACATGTTTTGATATGCTTCACTACTTCTTGGCCATTTAAATCTGCTTGGCCATACACATACACTATCTTAGCTTGTTCCTGACATGAATACTGGACCAATCTGCTGCATCAATCACACAGCCTGCAACACACAAAGAACCCATGGTCAGAGGAACTTTTATTTGTCAGTGCCATCTACTGTGGCAGCAATGCATTTCTGAACACATGTAGGATTTTCCCCCCTCCATTCCCACCTTTCAGGAATCCATCTGGAACCTGTACAGAAAATGGGAATATAGAACAACATAAACATCATTTCCGCCCCTTTATTGCTCATGAAAACCACACATTGCATGTTGTACCACCAAACAGCAAGACCTTGAAAGGTGGTGGTTCAGATTGCTGTTCACATTGGTACCTCTAATACCCAGTAGCACATCCCCTTGCATTTGTGCATGCCTGTATTCGCCGTGGCATACTATCCACAAGTTCATCAAGGCACTGTTGGTCCAGATTATTCCATTCCTTAACAGCAATTTGGTGTAGATCCCTCAGAGTGGTTGATGGGTCATGTTGTCCATAAACAGCCTTTTTCAATCTATCCCAGGCATGTTCGATAGGGTTCATGTCTGGAGAACATGCTGGCCACTCTAGTCAAGCAGTGTCATTATCCTGAAGGAAGTCATTCACAAGAGTACACAATGGGGGCACTAATTGTCATCCATGAAGACGAATACCTTGCCAATATGCTGCCTATGTGGTTCCACTATCAGTTGGAGGATGGCATTCATGTATCATACCACTGTTATGGTACCTTCCATGACCACCAGTGCCGTATGCCGGCCCCACTTAATGCCACCCCAAAACAGTAGGGAACCTCCACTTTTCTGCACTTGCTGGACAGCGTGTCTAAGGTGTTCAGCCTGACCAGGTTGCCCCCAAACATGTCTCCAACGATTGTCTGGTTGAAGGCATATGTGACACTCATCGGTGAACAGAATGTGATGCCAATCCTGAATGGTCCATTCGGAATGTTGTTGGTCCCATCTGTACCGTGCTGCATGGTGTCGTGGTTGCAAAGATGGACCTCGCAATGGATGTCAGGAGTGAAGTTGCGCATCGTGCAGCCTATTGTGCACAGTTTGAGTCATAACACGACATCCTGTGGCTGCACGAAAAGCATTATTCAACTTGGTGGCATTGCTGTCAGAGTTCCTCTGAGCCATAATCTGTAGGTAGTTCTCAACTACTGCAATAGTAGCCCTCGGGCGGCCTGAGAAAGCCATGTCATTGACAGTTCCTGTCTCTCTGTATCTCATCTGTGTCCGAGCAACATTGCTTTGGTTCACTCTGAGACACCTGGACATTTTCCTTGTTGAGAGCCCTTCCTGGCACAAACTAACAATGCAGATGTGATCAAACTGCAATATTGACCATCTAGGCATGGTTGAAATACAGACAATATGAGCCATGTACCTTCTTCCTGGTGGTATGACTGGAACTGATCAGCTGTCAGACCCCCTCCTTCTAATAGGCATGCTTCATGCATGGTTGTTTACATCTTTGGGCAGATTTAGTGACATCTCTGAACAGTCAAAGGGACTGTGTCTGTGATGCAATATCCACTCACAATATCTATCTTCAGGAGTTTGGGGAACCGGGGTGGTGCAAAAATTTTTTCGATGTGAGCCAACAGCCTTGCCGCAGTGGTAACACTGGTTCCCATCAGATCACCGAAGTTAAGTTCTGTCGGGCTGGGTTTGCATCTGGATGAGTGACGCCAGCCGCTGTGGCTGAGCAGTTCTAGGTGCTTCAGTCCGGAACTACACTGTTGCTACAGTCACAGGTTCAAATCCTGCCTCAGGCAAGGATTTGTGTGATGTCCTTAGGTTAGTCAGGTTTAAGAAGTTCTAAGTCTAGGGGACTGTTGTCCTCAGATGTTAAGTCCCATAGTGCTTAGAGCCATTTGAACCATTTTGGACGGGTGACCATCTGGTCTGCCGAATGCTGTTGGCCAGCAGGATGCACTCAGCCCTTGTGAGGCAAACTGAGGAGCTGCTTGATTGAGAAGTAATAGCTTCGGTCTTGGAAACTGACATACGGCTGGGAGAGCAGTGTGCTGACTACATGCCCCTCCATATCTGCAACAGGTGATGCCTCTGAGCTGAGGATGACGTGGCAGCCGGTCGGTACCGTTGGGGCTTCATGGCCTGTTTGGACGGAGCTCTACAGTTTTTACTCGTTACAGCTCCCTATAATACCATGGAAGTTAGTCCCTCATGTCTTAACACATGTCCTATCATTCCGTCCCTTCTTCTTGCCACTGTTTTCCATATACTCCTTTCCTTACATATTCTGCAGAGAACCTCCTCATTCCTTACCTTATCACTCCACCTCATTTTTCAACATTCTTCTGTAGCATCACCTTCCAAATCCTTCAGTCCTCTTCTGTTCCTGTTTTTTCACAGGCCATGTTCCACTCCCACACAATGCTGTGTTCCACACATATATTCTCAGAAATTTATTCTTCAAATTGAGGTATATGTTTGATACTAGTAGACTTCTCTTGGCCAGGAATGCCATTTTTGCCTGTGCTTTTTGTGCTTTTTTTTAACCACTTACTCCATCCATCATGAGTTATTCTGCTGCCTAGGTAGCAAAATTACTTAACTTCATCTACTTAGTAATCACCAATTTTGATGTTAAGTTTCTTGTTGTCCTCATTTTTGCTACTTCTCATTACTTTCGTCTTTCTTCAATTTGCTCTCAGTGCATACGCTGCACTCAAAGGACTGTTCATTCCATTCAACACATCCTGTTATTCTTGTGATTCTTTTTCACTTTCACTGAGGATAGCAATGATCTTAGTGAATCATATCATCACCTCCAAGAGATTTTCAATTCAGTTCCTTCAGTATCTCTGTGACACTCTCTCATGGACTGGACAAACTTATGACCACTCATGCTATCCTTCTCTGTATACAGTCAATATCAATATCCTAGGATGGGGCATAAATGTGACATGTAAGTGAAGCAGAAGAACAATTACTACTAGCCCTCTACTGGAAGACAAGAATACCCTTGTAGGTCTGTTTCTATGGCAACAGCCAACCACCCCAACTCTTTTGATGACAAACAGGATTGTCCATGGAATTAAAGAGAGTTTAAGATATATCACACAACATATTTAACTACAGGCAGAATTTCTCAATTTTTGCATCATGGAATGTGAGTTCAAATCAAAAGTTCTGAAATTTTTCTCAATGTTAGGTAAACAATTAATAATTGTAGTATAATTTGAAACTTTCTAATAGATTAAAACTAGAGTCACACCATGAAAGACAAGAGTCCCATTTTTGATCCCCAGTTTGGCACACCATTTAATTCTGCTAGGATATTTCACATCAGTGCACATTCTGCTGCAGAGTAAAAATGCATATGGAAACTGTAGTATACGAAATACCAGATTTATCTTTACACACTGCAGGTTTATCTGCAGGCTAAGGTGCTCCTGTAATGATAAAGTACACTAACATAGGACCAATTGTATGTAAAACTAGTCATATACATGGCCAGCAACTACCTATTTCTTACCTGTGTTGCTTCCTTAAGGACGTAACGATTGTATATGGCAGATCCAATATCACTTGCAGCTAGTATAAAAAATACCAGAGCTTGCAGAATTGCGAGTTTCATCTCACTCCAGTTCTGAAACAATGAATAAATAAAAGTTGTCTCACTAAATTTGCATATAAATTGTGATATACACTCCAAATTTGAAGCACATTTTTAAACTGTTCAGTATAAATTCATGTAACATCAGTGAAACTAACCATTATAATTGTGGCCACATGGGCTGTGATGATAGCATATACACCTCCTGAAGCACCAGCTAAGTATACATTGGGATCAGATATTGAGGTTCCCAAGGAACCAGCAACTACTCCTGCGAAGTACACTATTAGAACTCTCCAGCCTCGGTGCACCATTTCTAATGGTATTCCAAGAAGTATTTGGACCAGCAAGTTTACTACCAAGTGAAATGCACTGCAAACAAGTTATATGTCTATAAAAATTACAATTACCAAATGATGTGACAGTTTGAAGAAAAAATGTTACAAGAACGGTCATAGAAAACTCTGAATAAACTTCCGCACAATTATGAGGATAAAAGTCGATCAAGAGAACAAATGGCAGGAACTTTCTTCACTGCTTTAGTGATGAAATCCTGGCCAAATTTAAAAATGTCGAATATATTTCGAAATAGTTCTGAAAACTGGAGTGTCATCATTACATGTACTGTCCAGTAAGTCAAAGCAATCAAAAAGTTGGTCATCCCTGTATGCTAATTCATGGAAAACAAACAAAGAGGTTAGTCTGCATTGATTTGTGGTGCAATAACACAAGCAAGGCACCTATTAAGAAAATCAAAGGCACAAAATCTATAGCTCTTTAGAAATTGAAGTCTTATCTGCAGACAAATGAATTACTTCTCTGAGAAACCATGACAGGAAAAAGAATGGAAGCATTCTATTTAGCTGAGATTATGATCTTTCCCTCTGATGTACTTATTTAATGATACATTTTATAAAAAATAGTTATCTCGATTGCAGAAGGAGCACAAAAATCATGTTACACAAATACAATCAGATGAAAGAGAGAAATATGTACAAGAAAATATAATTTATTAAAAAACTAAAGGTCATAGGCAGTTAGTGCAAACAATAAATGAAGTGCATGATGCTTCCTGTTCCATTAAGAGCTACACTTTTTGATAAAAGGATTATGTTCATAGTACATAAATAATGTAACACATATAATTTATAGCCACAATTTTTCATGTCCTCAGCAGCTCAGCATTCATTTGCTGGATATGGGCTTGGTGACCCCAGGATTCCTGAGCTGTGGACTGGTAAACACCACCAGTCCCCTGTCACTGTAGGCTCTGGGCATGCTTCAGCAACCACTGTACGGTGCAGCTGTGGAATGTTGTGTGTCACAGGGAATGAGGATCTTGGCTCGACTGCCAGATCATGAAGCTGGAAAGAAGCTCAATAAAAAAAACTCCAACTGGAAGTGTGCTGCATGTTGACAGGATGCATGGCTGTTGAGGTGGAACAGTCTTTAGTGGTCTACATCTGGTGAGCTTGCCACACCTCAGTTGTGTAAGACTAACCTATGCATGCAGGGCTTTGTACAGGTGGATTTTTTTAGATGCCCATAGCTATTTGTTGGACCATGATGTGACCCTTGAAATTTCCTCTTCTTCTTCCCAGTGGAATGGAAGGGCTGCTGGTAGGTATGAACACCCAACCTAACAAGAGGGCTTGTTTAGCCAGCCCTCCAGATTCAGGGGCTAAACAGAATTTATCATTGAATAATAACAGAATGCATGCTGCTGGTAGATTTGTGTGTGTGTGTGTGTGTGTGTGTGTGTGTGTGTGTGTGGGTGAAATGGGAAGAGGGAAGTCTGAGAAGGTTTCGCCTTTTCACATACAAAAAGATTTAGAGGCATTGCATGTACACTGAAACCATCAAGTGACTGCATAATGGAACACTCCTGGTTGAAACTGCCAATTCCAACAAGTGACAAAACCCCAGAGAGCTAAATCCCTTGGGGAATATGCCATAGAAACAGAGCTCCACAACACCTTGCACTACAGCAATGGTGTTGTGTCATGTCAACATCTGGTAGAAATTCCAAAGAAGGAATTGAATGATGAGTGGGTTCAAGAAGTGCTCATTAATGTGCAAAATGTATTGAAAAGGGTGTATGGGGATCTAGTAAAATCTGACTCCTTCATTCTTATGTTCAATAGCATGAAACTCCCAGAGCATATCAAGACAGATTTCCTTCACCTAAGTGTATGGCCCTGAGTCTCCAATCCAATGTGCTGCTTTAAATGCATTTTGGGTGCACCACCTTAGGGTGTAAGGTTGAAGCGACTTGTGGTAAATATGGCAAGGCCACCCATGATGGATTTGGTTGGTCTTCTCCTCCTAAGTGTGTAAATTGTTCTGGGAATCACCCTCTCTGTTGTAGGAACTGCAGTTTCTTACTTGCAGAAAGGAAGACACAGGAGATTAAAACACTGAAACACATCCCATATGGTGAGGCCGGAAAGATGTATAGGGCCATGCAGCCTCTCATATTCACTACATCTTTTGCTTTGGCCCTTAAAAAGCGTGTTTCAACAGCCAACGCTTCTACACAGATGGAGGTTGCTAGTGTCATCGCATTCGTCATTGCATTTGTCAAGCTGCAATTGTTTCAGAACTCATAGTCCCTCAGGAACATCAGATAAAGCCATGGTTGCCACCATTGCAGAGCTACCATTACCTTCAAAGGCAGAGTCTGGTAAAATATCCAGCACTGGCTCTATCACCAATGCATTGGTTTCCATGAAACCCTCCCAGGCCAAGAAAGCAAATGGGAAGTTTCCATCAGAGGCAAAAACAGGTGGTAGACCATCAGACCATGTTGATGTCATTCGACATGACAATTCTGCTGCTTCTGCTTCAGAGCCAATGAAATTCAAGGCCAGCTCAGGACAACCCGGTCACGACCAAATCTAGTACTGCATGCTTCGATGTTTGCCAGCAGCATCAAAGAAAATCCTTGCCAGTTGTTGGAGGAAGGCAGACAGGCAGCTCTTCCAGCTCATAGAGAGAGGCAGTTCTGATATCTCTCCACAAACCAGGAAAGGACTGCACTAGTCCTATGTAACAAGCTATGTAGGAAAGACCCTGGCATGAATGGTCAAGCATCATACGATCTGCTTGCTAGAGACCAGGCAACTCCTTATTTGCTCTCAGTGTGGATTCTGGAGATTTTGGTCCCCTGTCAACAACCTGACTCTACTAGAGGCTGCTATTCAGCAGGCTTCTCTACAAAAACATAACTTCCTCAGTATATAAAAAAAATTGTAAATTTGTGGTAAAATCTTATGGGACAAAACTGCTTAGGTCCTCAGTCCCTAAGCTTACACACTACTTAATCTAACTCATACTGTGGACAACACACACACCCATGCCCAAAGGAGGACTCAAACCTCCAACAGGGGCAGCCACACAGACCATTAGAAGATGCCTCAGACCACGCAGCTAACCCACGCAGCTCTCAGTGGTTTTTTGATATCAGTAAGGTGTGTGACACTAGTTAGAGACCCAGTATTCTCATGAAACTCCATCAGTGGGGCTTTTGTGGCCACCTTCCCATCTTCATATGGTCATTCCTGTCTAAGCACTTTTTTAGGTATTGAGTTGGTGACAAGCTGTCAGAGTATTTGGTACACAAACAGAATACCTAATTCACAGGATAAAATTAAAACTATATGGTCAGGAAGGAAGTTTCTGGTCAGCAGCACAAGGTCAAGGATATAAAGTCAGTATGTAGTAAAAATGTTTCTATTGCTGATAAGTCAGATATATGTACAGTATTTATCAGTCACTTTCTGAACATAGCTGGTGAATTAAAAAATTGAAAAAATTAAAAAAAAAACTTAGTTTCTACAGGAAATCATATAATTCTCTTGGAAAATGCCTTTCTGATACTGTTATCTGAAATCCTCCTCTGTGATACTGACAAGTGGGAGATTGGTTCAATAATTAAATCACTGAAGTCTAAGGACTCTCAGGTATATGACGGAATATCTAGCAGAATACTAAAGTACTGTGCTGCACAAGTTACCCCTGTACTTAGCCATATTTGTCATTTTTCCTTTAGGAATGGTCAGTTTCCTGAATGATTAAAGTACTCAGTAGTAAAGCCATGCTATAAAAATGGAAAAAGGGATATTGTAGAATATTTTATACATATTTCTATGCCATTGGTGTTTGCTAAAGGTATTGAAAAGGCTGTGGATGAAGGATAATTGATCATTCCACTTCACATATTTTTCTGTCTAATGTATAGTGTGGTCTTAGAAGTGATTTAACAATTGCAAATGCTATATTCTCTTTTCTCTGTGAGGTCCTGGATGTATTAAAAAAGTTTTAATGTTAGGCATCTTTTTGACTTAGCGAAGGTGTTTGATTGTGTTGATCACAAAATATTGCCCCAGAAGTTGGACCATTGTGGAATATGGGGAGTAGCTCACAACTGTTTCACCTCTTACTTTAAGAACAGACAGCAAAAGATTATTCTCCACAGTACTAATAATGGTTATGATGGGGGGTGCCTCAGGGATCAGTGCTAGACCACACCTGTTCCTTATTTATATAAATGACATGCCTCCTAGTATTATTGGTGATTCTAAAATATTTGTGTTTGCTGATGACACTAGCTTGGTAGTAAAGGACATTGTGTACAATGTTGACTCTATTTCAAATAGTGCAATTCAAGACATCAGTTCATTGCTTGTAGAAAATAAACTAACACTAAATCAGTGAAAGACTAAGTTTTTACAGTTTCTAACTCACAATTCAAAAAACCTGCCATTCTAATTACACAGAATGAGCATATGATTAGTGAGACTGAACAGTTCAAATTTTTAGATGTACAGATAAATAGTAAACTGTCGTGGAATTCCCATGTTCAGCATTTTGTTCAAAGACTTAGTTCTGCTATTTTTTACTATTAGAAGAGTAGCTGAAGTAAGTGATAGTTCAATGTGAAAAGTAGTCTATTTTGCTTATTTTCATTCAGTTATGATGCATGGCATTATATTTTGGAGTAATCCTTTCCATTCTCAATGTATTTTTGGCTCAGAAACAGACAGTTTTGGCAAGTGATCAAACTTCCTTGACTCTTGTGCAGAAAAGTGTGCAGTATTCTGCAGCATCCATTTTCAATAAGCTACCACAAGAATTCAAAAATCTTAGCAGTAATCTCCATGTTTTAAAATAGAAACTGAATAGTTTCCTCATGGCTCACTCCTCCTATTCTGTCATGTAGTTCCTTGAAAAATTAAGATTATTTCTATGTTATATTGTTGACTGTGCTTACATAAACTTTTTAGGATTCATAACCATTTTATTTTATCTGTTATTACTTTTTGTTGTAAGTTCATTTGCTGACACGTTCTATGACCATGGAGATTTGCTCCTCAGTTTTGTCCTATGGAACTAGACGTGTAAAATAAAAATAAATAAAATCATTTTGAGCAGGAGAATGGTGCTTGTTAGAGCAGTGTTTTAAGTGCTACCCTCATTGCTATAGCTATAAACTATATCATGTCTATAGTAGAGTCCTGTACAGTGCTCCTTATTTGTGTACAATTTTGTTGTTTTCTGTTCATCCTCCTGTGTTGCAACAGTGACCCCTCAGTTGCAGCTTACAGTGTGGAGGTTAAATGACTGCACTGAAAAGACAGGTTCTCAGTTTTCTGAAATGTGCATGTGTGTGTGTGTCTGTGTGTGTGTTCATTTTAATTATTGTTGTTGTATTTATAATTTATCTCACTTGCATATGAGGGACACAATACTACATTTTCAAGACTCAGTGAGATTTCTGGGCCTCATTTTTGACTCCAAACTGCCTTGGCTGCCAAACCAAAGAGACCTGAAAGCCAGAACTCAGAAGGCACTGCATATCGTAAAGTGCCTTAGCCACAGATCTTAGGGAGCAGACAGGGTATGTCTACTACAGTTTTATAGGGCTTTCATGTGTTCATTGCTGTTCACAAACAAGAAAAATTTGTTGTTGTTGTTTTTGGGGTGCATGGGTGATGAATGGTGAGATTATCAGCACCCTTCTAAACATGAAGAGAAATGAATATGTTGTATTTGCTTACTTCTGTGCTAAATAAATGTATATTTGACTTCTAAAGTGTGTCTTACCGCCCTACGCCATGTAATAGCCAAGTGGTGACACTGACATTGTCATTGTATGTTCGCGAATTATTTTGTGTTCCTTTTCATCATTAGCAAACATTGTGTGCTGGCCCACATTGTCTATGGAACAATGGATCTACCAGCATCTTTCTGTGCTAGTGCCTCACACCCTATTAACTGTGCTTGCATATTTACAAGTGTACCTAATATCGACATAAAAGTTTTCTGGGTTTGGTACCGCGTCATAAAGTAAAAAACTACTGCTGCTATAGAAAAGCCAACGTTTCGGCCACGATTGCAGCGGCCTTCTTCTGGCGATTGTTGAGGTTGTATTATGTCCTGGACATTTCAGGATGGCTTTTCTATAGCAGCAGTAGTTTTTTACATTATGACGCGGTACCAAACCCAGAAAACTTTTATGTCGACTGACTCTGGCCGCGGAAGCCTACGCAATTATATGTACCTAATATGTTGGTTAAAAGTGAACAATTACCTACACCCAGGCATGCTGGCAGCCACTTAACCTTAACTAGCTCAACATGGCCACTGTCAAGTGCAACTACATAGCAACAGCTGCTACATGGACAGTGCACACCGCTTAGTGACATTTTGAACGATAATCCAATGAAGGACATTGTGGTTCACCCCTCAGCTATGCAGTCTCCTTCTCCTTCAGTTCAGTTTGGTGTGCCACCAAAGTTCGAGTACTGTAATTTGAACATTCCAATGCATGGGGTCACACATTCTTATATATCTAATGTCGCAACACCCCCCTCCCGCACACCGTCTCGGCGATGAAGGTCACCTCAACCGCACTGGTTTCCGCAACCATTGCTCCATGGTCACACCACATTCCCCTTCTGCCCACTTTCATAACAGCACCAGCCATTCCCCCCACTTTGGTATTTGTATCAGATCCCCTGTGGCTGCATCGTGACTGCCTTCCACCCGCTGTTACAACGTCATCGGCCGTTACGTCCGTGCCATGTTCCCCATCGGACCTGCAGTTGGGCACATCATGCCATCGTTTGCATCTGCTCACTCCACATTGTGTGCTGTTGCGCCCCCCCCCCCCCTCCCCCTCCACGCAGACCTTGGGCAACACACTGTCTACCACTACTGCACTCCAGGTGTCGGGGCTTCCTGCCCTGCTCACACAGATCATCGCCTACCAGTGCTGCATCAACACGTGTTACATGGCAGGTTTCCTAAGCTGTCTGCTTTGCAAAAGGACAACACTAAGACTTGGTTTGCATTGGTATATCACCTATTGGTTATCCAAGGGATTTTGAACAATGACACACATTTTGCTGCCTGGTAGGCCACCTCCTTGCTCATCCGGACCTCATGAGTGATCTGCTCCTCTCACTGCCCACCTCACCCATGTATTTAGCAGGAAAAACATTGCTCGTCAAATGCCTTTTTCACCCACCAGTGGAGGCTATCCACCACATTATTCATGACGAGCACCTCAGCGACTGCACACCTCCGCAGCTTTGGTGGCGCCTTCATGCATTAATCAATGATCAAGCACTACCGAACACCGCGCTTTGGACTTTGTGGATGGTCCAACTGCCATTGGCCCTACAACTTCACCTGCTATCTTACGTCACCAACCCTCTCGAGATTTGGCTGACCACACCTACGCTATCATTTGTCACCAACACCGCCTGTCACGGACGACATCTCCGTCACCATCAGATGGCATGCCTGCACCTTCGATTCCATGCTCTACCAGCAGAGGCCAGTGCACTTGCCTCAGTACCTCAGCAGCCTGTCAGGAGCTGCCACCTAGCAGCCTACAGAAGGTACTGCCTGTGGCCTCACAACAGCAGCAGACGACTCTGCCCGAGCAGTAGCCAGAGTGGTCTCAAGCAATGATGCAGTCCGCTGTGTACCCCTCCCTCTCCACAGTGCTTCGCCTCCAAGCTTGCCTGCTATGCTGGTACCATGCCACTTACTGGGATGACACTCACAACTGCCACATGCCTTGGACGTGCCCAAATGATTCCAGCAGGCACGTTTAGGTGCCACGTCCCACCACGATTGTTCACAGCATGTATCGTTCGACGCCGCACCACTTGCTCCAGTGGCACGATGCCTCTATGTCATGGACTTGTCATTGGGTATTCACTTTCTCATCAACACCAGCGCCAATATCAGTATTATCCCAGCCAAGCATGCGGGCAACATGCTTGCACCTGCTAACCTCACTTTGATTGCTGCAAACCACTCTCCTAATGTGGTCCTTGGCTTCATCAAGATGTTGCTTCGTCTATGACCAGTCACCACCTCCTCTTGGACTTTCCACACCACTGACGTGAATGAACCTGTGATTGGGTTGGACTTCCTACACCATTACGAACTTTTGCCAGACCTGCAGGCTGCCACGTTCCACCATGTTCCATGCTCGAACGAGTTCAACATGACCCCGCTCTCGACCTCCTTGGCTACGCTTTCCACATGTGCATATCTCTCCTCAAGTGTATTACTACATGACTCTCTGATTTATTGGACTTACCTACACAAATTGACAAGCTCTGCACACATAACGAGATGTTACGCACTCGCATTGTCGGTGCCTCTGCTGAGTTATCACATGCACGGAGTGCGATTCACAGCCTGTCTACAGAGCCGCAATGTATGGAACCGTTACTCACATATACTGTACCTTCACACTACATTACTCCTGTGTCAAGTTTCCCTCTGCCTGCTGCCATGACCATGTCATCACAGGTGAATCTACAGGTCGATCAGGTTCTTGCTTCATGGGATTCCTTGTATCACGTGGCTGCCGCACCATGCCCTCCATATTCATCAGCTCCTGATGCCCCACCAACGCCATTCTGGCCCAGCAAGGTCAGTGAGCTGTGTTGAGTTTCCCTCTGCCTGCTGCCATGTCCGTGTCATCACAGGTGAATCTACAGGACGCTCATGTTCTTGCTTCACGGGATTCCTCATATCGCGTGGATGACATGCCATGCCCTCCATCATCATCTGCTGCTGATGCCCGCCCCCCCCCCCCCCCCCAACACCATTCCGGCCTGGCAAGGTCAGTGAGCTTTCATCTCACCAGCCCCCCTCGCACCCTCCCCCCACCTGCCTCCCTTCACAGGTATTGGCCATCAGCAATGGCACTTGTCATAGAATCCGCACCATGGATGACCCACATGTACATTATAAAGCTAGGCATCCTAACGCTTCCAAACTTCTGCGCACACCTCTGGTGTAAAGTGCCATATCCTTGGACTCGATCAACTTTGATTTATCTTTGTCTATGTTCACATGGCATGCTACATTTGTACTGCCATATTGTATTCGCTTACTTCTGTGATAAATAAATGTATATTCAACATCTAAAGTGTGTTATTATCACCCTATGACGTATCCTTGGACTCGATCATCTTTGATTTATCTTTGTCTACGTTCACACGGCATGCTACATTTGTACTGCCATATTGTATTCGCTTACTTCTGTGCTAAATAAATGTATATTCAACATCTAAAGTGTGTTGTTATCACCCTACGACACATAATAGCTACACACTTCTGTGTTCTAAAAATAATGAGTTTCGCCAAAGCATGAGTATGTGACTCATTATTGAATGGAGATATTCAGGATAGAATAATTTATTAATTTTTAAATGATCCGTAGATGTATCATGTACACTGCAGATCTATTAGAAATGAGGTGCTTCACTAAATTAAGAGTTTGTTTTTGAATTATGATTATGATATATCTTTGTCCCCAAAAATGAGTGCTCCTTATGTCTTCTATTTCATTGTTTGAGCAGATCATTCACATGACTTGTGGAGTTCTATGAGAGATACTGAATTATTAAAATTTAATGATAATGAATCTGTCTTGAACTGTATCTTGATGTTTTCACTTACAATTATATGGAAGTTAAATGATTGATAGCTAACATATCAGGTAAAAGTATCCTATGCCAGGAAGAGAGAATTTTATTTAACGCAGAACACTAGCTCTAAGCAAGACTTAGTTGCTTTTTTGCAGTCTTTACTTTTAGCCACTAGATAACCTATGTTGTAAGAACTCCTCTACATGACTGATTCCCAAATGATTTCCTGGTGTGATTCATACAGATACTGAAAAACTGAGTCCATTAGGTGATCACCACAACAAATAGATTTTTCATCATACTGATTTGATTTCATATATTTATTAGTGTTCTTCATGTTCTCTGCCATTGAGTCAAATAAGATAAGAGGAATTCATATCAGTCCTTTTAACTTATATTTATTTTATCAACTTTCATCATGTGATTCAACTTATTGGGTTTGGTTTCCTTTTTAGAAATTATGCTCAACATAACTAACATGTAACAGAAGTCAGAACCATCTCTTATATGCAGTCACATAATATGTTTTGTGGTGTATATCTTCCACAAGTACTTCTTGTTTTTATAAGTATAATAAAAATTTCTAAGTATGTGAGTGTATCTATATAACTCTGATCAGACTTGTAACACAACATCTTGCTGTTTCTTGCTTGATAAACTGTCATGTCTGATACCATATAAAATGAGCTGAAAACAAATAAATAAATAAATAAACTACTCCCATGGAGCCTGATATGGGACCACTGCTCAGATTACTTTTGACACTTTCGTTAAAAACCATTCTGAAGCAACTGAGGTATAACAGTCAAAGTATGAGATAAAAATAACTTGATACTGGCAGTTTATTTAATGTAAAAGGAAATGTTTTAATTAGTGTTAATTATAAGATTAATAAATGTACATCAATAAACTCCAAAATACTTTGCCTTTGCAAAATCAGATTCCAGATTTGTATTTCACTATTCAAAAGCAACATTTAGATATATATCTCAATCACATTCTGTTTAATTTTTATTTTGTAATGGTTTTTGGTTTTGTATGTCTTTTTCCCTTTCATTCCCATGTCACCAAACTGGCTATGTCTGATGAACCCCATATTATATTTCGATCCACTGAATAACGCTTAAAATTAAGCTTCTGTGTCATGGAAATCTGCATAAATAATAGATTCGAAAGATGCTTCATAGTCTGCAAAGGGATTGGTTGATGCCATAAGAATAATCTCACAATCCACTGTAATAATAGAATCTGTTTCAGTTCAATTGAGACAATTTTTATTTAGTTTTGGCAGCTCTAGCAGAGTGATGGGAGCAACAGGTTGGTGTCTGGTTTGAATGTTTCATATTAAATTGTGTATATTTTATTCTGTGTAATAGTATGTTGGCAACACTGATGTAGCTATGTTAATATGGGGCACATGTGTGTTTTTATTTTGAGGCAGATACTAATAATAACAAACAAATATCCTATTAAGTTTCTGTTTGTTTTTGAAACATTTCAAATCATGTCAGAAATCATATGAAGCCACAGACCAATAACCCAGGATATAACAACCTGATCTTTCTAGCTTCCTCACATGAGAACTAGTAATATTATTCTTCAGACAATCAATGAGATATGTAATATTCACACATGCTTGTAAATAGAAGTGGCACATGTGCTTGTTCTATTAACTGATGACTATGGCGCATTGTTCTACGTTGCCACTTATATATCCCCACAAAATTTAAAACTTGTTTGCCACTCATGTAAAAGGAAAGTTACATTGCACTTTACAGTTTATATAATAATTTTATATCTCACCTTCTACTCAGTTTTACCACAGTTCTGGACCAACCTGTTCAATACACTCCTTTACTACGCATAATGCTTTCTTAACTTATATCATGTGTTTTTTGTATGTAATTGTTTTGTTTTTTCTTCATTTTAAATGCAAACCACTAAATTCAAATTGTGAGTGGCTGGGCTAGTGGCCCCGCATTCTTCTCTCCATCAATAGATGGCAGCACTTTTGCCGCTCTGGCTTACCAATTTGCCTTCCTGTTCACATCCGCTACTCCCTGTTGTGCACTCATAGGCAGCACACTGTGCATGGTACATGCAGCGCTCAGGGACCACAGCACAGCGCAAGTGTCATGATATCATTAGCATATATTACCTACCCAGTCAGTTGTTTGTAGTACTGTCTGGTGGCACTTGCTCATTGACATAGGTTTCATAGCACCTAGCCTGACCGGCAGTTTTGAAATGTTTTTTAAAAGTTTTTAAAACTCTTTGTTTTCTGTGTGTGTTGCAGCATGTGAAAATTATCTCCTGTGTTTTGCTATTTCCAGTATGACACCTGAGGATGGGCTTATAACAGTCTGAAACCGGTCGTGTGAAAATAAAGTAATTTACAACTGAAGTAGTATTTTCAACCTCTGCTATAATGCTCAGTTATGGATGTCCTGCCAACAGGATTGTTTGTAAATGTTGGTGGACGATAGCCTGCTGTGCGCCCAATTTAATACAATCTATGTGGCACCAAGGCTCTCAAGTGACTAACCATTTGCGCAGATACATTAATAATAATATACAACTCATGTTATATCACATTCTAGGATTCAGTTCAGTCATAATGGTAGTCAGGTGGAATAAATCTCAGACTAATAAACTGCTCCTCCGTCCCTGCTAACTTCCAAGTTTGAATAATGATTTTTGATGTAGCCTCATATGGTGAGAATTGGGAACATTTAATGCACCAATGAATGTTGTCAGACATTATTGTTTTGCTGATCCAGATGTTACTGTGTCGAGAGGCATGATGTAAAATGTGCATACTTATCCCTAGATCTTTGAACATGGCACACTCACCAGTCAGTGTTATTGTGACACTGTAGTCCTTCCCTATGTACATATTTTCAGGGTTGCCTTTTGCTCTGACTTCAATTTTAGGGATGATAATGCATGACCGCATCTAGCAGAGCAGAACAGATGGAGCAGATTTTGGAACAAGAGAGTGTACAGCAAATGGGCTGAGCTGCCTATTCTCTTGACTTAAATCCCAGTGAACATGTGTGAGAGGCATTTAGATGTAGTGCACTGTGTTCACATGCATCAACAATATCCAGCAATTGTCAACTGTGTTGGCAGAGGAATGGGAGACCCTATCACAAGAACTATTTTCTAGCCTTGTGGCCAGCATGGGAGCACACTACAGAGCACACATTGCTGTCTATAGTAATCACACACCCTACTAGAAACCATGTCCAGCATTTTTCAACGTCCAGGTGACCATCATAAATCATGCTGACTTCAGTGTAATTATTGTCTCTGAATAAAATTGTCATTCCTGGTTGTCTCACTGCATATCTGTTTCAGTTACCTTCTGTGCTGTGCTGTGCTGTACTGTACTGTACTGTACTATAGCAGTTCATTGTATGCATGGTCCAAGTTCCATTAAGCTATGTTAGTTGGCAGTGACACATCACTTGAAAGTTACTTACATCCTTAAGTTTTGCAGACAAGTGTACATACTTCATTTTAAACACTGCGCTGAATCCAAGCTTTGCAGCTGTCACATATTGTGAGAGGGATATAATCATGATGTTACCTTAGCTATATATGTGTAAGAACCATATAATGATTCACATACCGAAGTGGTAGTTTGACACACCTTATGTCAGACACAGGTTATGACACTTGTATTGGATGGAGAAGTTTGTTTACATGGTTTGTATTCCATAGTATCCCCATAACCACAAAAAACTGTCTTCTTCATGTGCCACCCCTCATTTTGCACTGACCTCACCATCATCAAATACTACCTCCCCCAATGCCCCACTAACTCTAGATCCAGTACCAACCTGTTTTTGTGGCATTTAGAGGCAATATATCTAGTCACCCAAGATCTAAAAGTTTCTTGTTTGGTTCAGATTCATTGGCAATATCTCCATATTTGGACTCAGTGTCAAAGAATTCTAACCTCTTTTCTCTAGTGTCCCAACAACTTCTCTCCTTCCATTTCATCTGACCCTCTTCTGCTCAGCTTGCCGCCTTAATGGTCATTGACTTCCATCTCCCTAAGTGCTTCTTAAAAATCTCCACCCATATAGCATACTATTCATTAACACTATCTGTGCCTCAATAGATACCATCCTATCCAAACTAAGAATATTCTTCTATATAATCATCTGTACAGAAGCAGTCCGTTGCCCTATACTCATACACTGATGTGACAGAAGTACTAGGATTCCTCCTAATATTGTTCTGTGCCTCCTTTTGCCTTGTGTTTGCAGCAACTTGACATAGTATGGACTCAACAAGTTATTGAAAGCCCCCTGTAGAAATACTGAGCCATGCTGAATCTATAACCATCCATAGTTGTGAAAGTGTTGCCAATGCAAGATGTTGTCCAAGAACTGACTTCTCAGTTATGTCCCATAATTGTTCAATGGGATTCATCTCAGTGATCTGGATGTGCCAAATCATTCATTCAATTTGTTCAGAATGTTCTCCAAAACAATAGCGAACAACACTGTCCCGGCGACTTGTTTGGGAACACAAAGTCCATGAATGGCTACAGACGGCCTCCAAATAGACAAACATAACTATTTCCAGTCACTGACTGTTTCAGTTTGACCAGAGGACCCATACCATTTAATGTAAACATAGCCCACACCATTATGGAGCCACAACCATCTTGCACAGTGCCTTGTTGACAACTTGGGTCCACAGCTTTATGGGGTCTGTGCCACACTTGAAGCCTACCATCAGCTTTTACAAACTGAAAATGGGATTCATCTGACCAGGCTATGGTTTCCAATCATCTAGGGTCCAACTGATTTGGTCATGAGCCCAGGAGAGGCACCGCAGGTGATGCCATGCTGTAAGCAAAGGCACTCAGGTCGGTCGTCTACTGTCATTAACATCACATTTTACTGCACTGACCTAATGTATACATTCGTTGTATGTCCCATATTGATGTATGTGGTTATTTCACACAATGTTACTTGTCTACTGGCACTGACAATGCAAATGCCACTACTGTCAGTCATTAAGTGATGGCTTTCCGTCACTACATTTTCTGTGGTGAAAAGTAATGCCTGAAATCTGGTATTCTCAGTACACTCTTGACACTGTGGATCACAGAAGACTGAATTCCCTAATGATTTCCAAAATTCTGAAATGGTAGGTCCCATGCATTTAGCTCCAGTTATCATTCCATGTTCAAAGCCTGTTAATGCCCATCGTGTGGCAGTAATCACATCACCTGTTCACATGAATCACCTGAGTACAAATGACAGCCCCACCAATGCACTGCCCTTTTATGCATTGTGTACATGATACTAGTGCCCGCTGTATATGTGCAAATTACTATGCCTTGACTTTTGTCACCTCAGTGTATACCAAAGGTCTACTAAGGCCTTCACAGAGAAACACTATCCTTCCAACCTAGTCCACATACAGATCTCCTGTGCCACATTCATTGTATACCTGGAATTCTTCCATTACCACTGTGAGGCACTTATGTACCCCTTCATTACCCATCCACGCCCTTTCTGGAACAACTTAACCACATCTGTCGCCAGGGCTTCAATTACATTTCATTATGACCTGAAATGAGGAACATACGTCTCAAAATTCTTCACCCTCTTTGTCTTCAAAATTTTCTATTTCATTCTTATGCCACACTTATCCCCAACAAAGCCCATGGGTCATATCCCAGTGGAAGATCCTAGAGCAAGACTGTTCTGTAAACCTACCAATAACACACATATCTTACCATATCAGAGACAGAGCCACCTGTTGGAGCAGTTATATCACATATCAACTATATTGTGACTTCTGCTCAGTCTTCTATGTGGACATGATCACCAGCTGGGTGTTTATCTGAGTGAAAATCCACTGTCAAACTGTGACCATGAGCAATGTTGACCATACATTGACAGAACATTCTGCTGAACATAATGCACCAGAATTACCTAACATTGTCAATAGGAGAGAGATATCTATATTCATGTAAAAGAACTTCCAGGCTAGAACTTTTATTGTCCAGATCACAGTTGATACATATACCAATTACTAGTTTTGCCAAAGTTATATTGCCATTTTCAGATCAGTAAGTGTTACAAATATGTTACAAGGTTCGTATATGTATATATATAATTAAAACAAAACCTTAATTCAGTTATACATACTGTCAGATACATGAATTATAAAGCCACTATATGTGGCATGTTACCATCTGGCCACTTGGAGGTAAACTGTGAAATTAGAAATATTACATAAGAGAAAGCACTACAAAATTTTTATGGGGTCTCCAACGTCACTGACTAAAATAATGTTTACCTCACAGAAAAGACACTTCCATGCAATGCTAAGTACCCTAAAATAAAAGCCATAACTTTATCAGCAAGGCATAAATAAATAAATTTTAAATTTATTTCTCTCGATGTGTCTCCTTTTGCACTACTTCCCCCCCCCTCCCCCCTCCTGCCCCCACCCTCTCCAGCCTGTCGCCCAATCTGCAGCACTTCACTGTCTGTCATCCCCACCGTACTATCCCTTCCCTCCCCGCCCCAGCCTCATCCTTTCCCCCACCCAGTCGCCACTCCCATCATGCACTGATGCTGCTGAGACTGCAGTTGTGTGTGTGAGTTGCATTTGTGTGAGAGTGTGTGTGCACATGTGTGTCTATTGTTGACAAAGGCCATTGGCCAAAAGCTGTAAGTCTTAAAATCTTTTCGTTGAGCCTATCTGTGACTCAGCATCTCCACTGTATGGTGAGTGGCAACTTTCCTTCTCACAATATTTTAGTGAACTTTATAAAACTTGATATATAAATCCCCCCCCCCCTTCCCCTCCCCCAAGCTGTACCATATTGCGACCATATGGAGAGGTAACTGTTGAGAGGCCAGACAAAAGTGTGGTTCTTGAAGAGGGGCAGCAATGTTTTTAGTACTTGCAGGGGCAACAGTCTGGACAATTGACTGATCTGGCCTTGTAACATCAACCAAAACGGCCTTGCTGTGCTGATACTGCGAATGGCTGAAAGCAAGGGGAAACTACAGCCGTAATTTTTCCTACCCTATGGTTAAATGATGCTGGCATCCTCTTGGGTAAAATATTCGAGGCAAAATAGTCACTCATTCAGATCCCCAGGTGGGGACTACTCAGGAGGGGTTGTTATCAGGAGAAACTAAACTTGCTACTATGGACTAGAGTGTAGATTTTCAGATCCCCTAATTGGGGAGGTAGGTTAGAAAATTTAAAAAGAAAAATGGATAGATTAAAGCTAGATGTAGTGGGAGTTAGTGAAGCTTGGTGGCAGGAGGACCAGGAGTTCTGGTTGGATGAATACAGGGTTATACGTACAAAATCAAGTAGGGGTAATGCCAGAGTAGGTTTAATAGTGAATAAACAAGTAGGAATGCAGATAAGTGTAGTGAATGTATCACTGTAGCCAAGATACGAGGGTAACCCAAAAAGCAAATTCTCCTATTTTTTTTATAAGTAAAGAACTCTGTTTGTGTGGTGGTTGGTCACATTGTTATGAAGAGTGCTTCATGTGCTGTGTGTAAACATGTGCACGCCACACTGAGGCGCTCAGTCTTGGCTTGTCAGCCGTTGAGAATGGAGCTGCTGTTGGATGTTACCGCCAAATACGAATTGTGTGCAGTTATCCGCTTTTTAAATGCAAAGCGCACTGCATCGATTGAAATCCATCATCAATTGATGGAAGTTTATGGTGAGTCGTGCATGGATGTCAAAAATGGTCATGAGTGGTGTAGAGAGTTGCAGCTGGTTGGACCAAAATTCATGATGAGCAAAGGAGTGGGAGACCATCACTTTCTGAGGAGACAGTGTTGAAGGTTGAGCAAAGCATGCGAGAAGATCAGCGGATCACCCTGGATGATCTCTGCATGTTGGTTCCTGAGGTTTCTCAAGCACCGCTCACAGAATTTTAATGGAAACATTGAACTACCAGAAGGTAGCATGGCGGCGAAGTGGTATGACATGGGCATACAAAAACTGCCACAGCGTCTACAAAAATGCATCAACATAAATGGTGATTATGTCAAAAAATAGTAAAATGTTCAAGCTGTGAACTGATGTAAACAATTGTAGAAATAAACAGGTCTATGTACTTCAAAAAAATAGGAGACCTTACTTTTGGGATTACTCTCATAGAAACAAAGCCCACACCTATCACAGTAGTACACCTTTATATGCCAACTAGTTCTGCAGATGATGAAGAGATAGAAGAAATGTATGATGAGATGAAAGAAATTATTCAGACAGTTAAGAGAGATGGAAATTTAATAGGAAAAGGGAGAGAATGAAAATTAGTAGATGAAGAGATACTGAATTTAATTTACGAAAGGAGAAAATATAAAAATGCAGTAAATGAAGCAGGAGGATGGGAATACAAATGTCTAAAAAAATGAGATTGACAGAAAGTGTAAAATGGCTAAACAGGAATGACCAGAGAACAAATGCAAGGATTTGTAACCATATGTCACTAAGGGAAAGGTAAATACTGCCTGCAGGAAAATTAAAGAGGTATTTAGAGAAAAGACAACCACATGTAGGAATATCAAGAGCTCAGAGGGTCTGTACAGGGGAGATGTACTTAAGTGCAATATTATGGAAATGACAGAGGACACAGATGAAGAGGAGATGGCAGATATGATGCTGGAAGAAAATTTGACAGACTGCTCATAGATCTAAACAAGGCCCCCGGAATAGACGACTTAGAACTATTGATAGCATTGGGAGAGCCAGCCATGGTGAAACTCTTCCATCCAGTGAGAAAGATGTATGAGACAGGCAAAATACCCTCAGATTTCAAGAAGAATATAATAATTCCAATTTCAAACAATCAGATGTGGACAGATGTGAAATTTGCCAAACTATTAGTTTAATAAATCAAGGTTGCAAAATACTAACATTAATTGTTTACAGAAGAATAGAAAAACTGATAGAAGCTGATCTCAGGAAAGATTAGTCTGGATTCTGGAGAACTGTAGGAACACACAAGGCAATACTGAGCCTATGACTTCTCATAGAAGATAGGTTAATGAATACAAACCTACATTTATAGCATTTGTAGACTTAGAGAAATCTTTTAAAAATGTTGACTGGAATACTCTCTTCCTAATCCTAAAGTTGGCAGGGGTAAAATAGAGGGAGCAAAAGGCTATTTACAATTTGTACAGAAACCAGATGGCAGTTATAGGAGTTGATGGGCATGAAAGGGAAGCAGTGTTTGAGAAGGGATTCAGACAATGTTGTAGCCTATCCCCAATGTTATTCAATCTGTATATTGATCAAGCAGTAAACAAAAGAAGAATTTGAAGTAGGAATTAAAGTTCAGGGAGAAGAAACAAAAACGTTGAGGTTTGGTGATTGCATTGTAATTCTGTCAGAGACAACAGCAGACTTGGAAGAGAAGTTGAACAGAACAGAGAGTGTCTTGAAAGGAGGATATAAGGTTAACATCAACAAAAGCAAAATGAGGATAATGGAATTTAGTTGAATTAAACCAGGTGCTGCTAAGGGAATTGGATTAGGAAATGAGGCACTTAAAGTAGTAGATGAGTTTTGCTATTTGGGCAGAAAAATAACTGATGATGGTTGAAGTAGTGAGGATACAAAACATAGACTGGAAATGGCAAGAAACGCATTTCTGAAGAAGAGAAATTTGTTGACATCAAGTATAGATTTAAGTGCCAGGAAGTCTTTTCTGAAATATTTGAACGGAAGCCATGTATGGAAGTGAAACATGGACGATAAACATTTTAGACAAGAAGAGAATAGAAGCTTTTGAAATGTGGTACTACAGAAGAATGCTGAACATTGGATGGGTAGATCATATGAGGAGGTACTGATCAGAATTGGGGAGAAAAGAAACTTGTAGCATAACCTGACTTGAGGAAGGGATCGGTTGATAGGACACATTCTGAGACATCAGCGGATCACCAATTTAGTATTGTAGGGAAATGTGGGGGGTAAAAATCATAGAGGGACATGAAGAGGTGAATATAGTTAGTAAATTCAGAAGGATGTAGGTTGCAATAGTTACTTAGAGATGAAGATCTTGCACAGGATAGGGTAGCATGGAGAATTGCATCAAAACAGTCTTGAGACTGAAGACCCCACCCCCCATCCCCCCCCCCCCCTCCCCGACACACACACACACACACAATTGATTTAAAACTTGTCAATTTTACTTATATAATAAGCACAAAATTTGACTAATAGGTAAAAATAGGGGGTTCAAGTACATATCCAATAAAACATTATGTGTCACATAAAAATTTAGAAAAACTTAATCTACAAAATATGTTTACATAGTAAAACAACATGTAAGACATAAGGACTTGACAAGTATTGAGAGATTTAGGTGTTCGACCAATGGTGTCAGCTATTAATGATCATAGTAACATGATTCATATTAAAAATATATATAATACAAGGATGAAATGAATATATAAGTTATAAGAATGAAAAATAAGTGCTACCTAATGTACTGTATAGGAGAGTATGATATTTAGCTCCATGTCTGGGCCATACAGACCTCATATATGTGGGCTAGAACCTCATTCTAGATATTATATTATACAGTCATTTATTGTTTTGCAACCCACTCGGTTGGGTTGTACTCCATGTTATGCAAATACATTTGATGCTTAAGCTTTCCCAGACTTCAATATCCAAACTTTTGCATACTTAAGTCAATAATCTGAGTCAGTTTCAGGTTAAATGTAACATTAGTGCTGTTCTACTTTCTGTATGCCATAAACATGAGAACCTATCAGATTATATATTGTTAAGATGTTGTATTCAAGTAGGTTTGAAGATTGTTCCTTGCCATTTGGATGGACATATGTTACTACCATGACCTAGACCCCTGGTTTCATATTGTGTGCTCCCATATAGTAATGTAACAGTACTTAAGATGACATGGTTTAACTCCTGTTTCCTGTCTTTTTATTTTTATGACATATTATGTTAACCCAATAACAGGCTGTATAACATAATACCTACAATGATGATCTAGCCAACATACCATGAGGTCTATATGACCCAGACCTCGGGTTACGTATTGTACTTGTCTATACTATACATTAGGTAGCACTTATCTTTCATTTGTGTAACTTTTATTTTCATGTCATCCCCATATTTATTTATTTATTTTTTTAATAAAAATCATTGCAAGGCTAGTCGTGTTCATATTACTATGCACATTAGTAGCCTGCACCTTACACTTACTTCCATCGATCTCAGACGTAGACCTCAGAATACTTGTCGAGTTCTCATGCCTTACATGCATTGCTTCAGCATGTAAACTTATTTTGTAGACTGGCCTTCTCTACATTTTTATGTTGCACATAATGTTTTATTATTGTTTGGGTATATAGTTAGACTATCTTTTTTCTTTTTTTTTTTACTTTTTTTTTACTTTTCATCAATTTTCTGTTTATTACATAAGTACCAGTGACTACTTTTAAATCAAATCAATTTAATACAGTGTAATAACCATTTTATACTTAGCATTTTAGGTAAATTTGCACATCGGCATAGCCTGTTTAAGACTTCTATAAGATATTTTTTGATTCGCCACTGCTTATATTATAATGATGTTAAAAGCCTTAATCATTTATTAATGAGCTTTTCATAATGTCTAATGCTGACTCATGTGGTTTGTCATCATCACTATTCTAACTTGCTGCATCTCGTTTAAAATTTTGACCACCAATAATCATGGCTCCAGCTCCTGTGCATATTGTCAATATTGTAATTTATATTGTTATGCTCCTCATACTGTTCTGATATCATCTAGAAGATTTTGTAATTGCATGGCATCATGTACCTAAACAAGCTTTATTTTTGTATTGTATATCAAAAAGTATATATGTATATATTGCTATTATTGTATTTTATCTTCAAATTGTATTATTTCTTGATGCTGGCAAATCTTTTCAAATGTAAAGAAGATGTGAATTAGTTTCTCTAGATATTTTTCAATCAGTATGAACACAAAAACAAAGTGCTGTAATGCTGCAATTTTTTTGTAAGCTTGGTGTTGATGCAAACAACTGATATACTTTGTATATAGCTTAATGTTGTTCTTACATTATAAGGTTTGTTGAGCCTCTGCCACATGTTGGGGTTCTATAGTATTATGTAATTTATTTAATGACTTTTCAGCAGTTCTGAGCTGGTTACCAACATACACACATCTGACAGTAGTGAAGTGCTCTATTTTTTGTATCTGATATGTCAACACCTTGCTGACACAGTTATGGCTTTAATTTTAATGTACTTACTGTTGCATGGGGAGTTTCTTTTCAATTAGATAAACATGACTCTGGAGTAACTTTAAAATTTTTTAGCAGTTTTTTACATAATATTTTTAATTTTACAGTTGACCTCCAAGTTTTCAATGGTCAGAAGACAATCTACACATAGTGGCTTTATGATTCAAGTATCCAATGGTATGTAAGAAATTATGTATGGTAATTATAGACCTTGTGACACATTTGTAACACATATCAGAAGATAGCAATTTAACTTTGCTGGAATTAGTAATCACGGTATCTATCAACTGGGATCTGGGCAAGGAATTATTCTATTTTGGAAGCTTTTTACAACAATGCACATGACTTAAATGGGTGATTCATTATGAATGTGCCAGCCGGAGTGGCCGTGCGGTTCTAGGTGCTACAGTCTGGAGCCGAGCGACCGCTACGGTCACAGGTTCAAATCCTGCGCCGGGCGTGGATGTGTGTGATGTCTTTAGGTTAGTTAGGTTTAATTAGTTCTAAGTTCTAGGCGACTGATGACCTCAGAAGTTAAGTCGCATAGTGCTCAGAGACATTTGAACCATTATGAATGCCATCTAAATTGCATAGATAAGAACTGTTCTTATAACAAATCCTTCAATCCTGCAATCATCCTGGCATCAAGCTCTGCTAGCCCATGTTCTATATACACATCCACCCGTGTTATCATGCCCCTGCACTTCACTCTATTAATGTGCACATGTGCCTTTGTCTCCACAGTCTCCTTTTTCCTCTGCCCCCTCCCCAGCCTCTCTCACAGTCCATTTCTCTGTTTCATTATGTGTCACATGCAACTTCCCCTGCCTGCATCAGGGCAGCCTCCACTATTCTCCTAGCTGTCGGCTTCCATCCTCCATTTTCTACACCCTGTAAGGGTACTGTGAAGATTAGTGTAGCCTCATCTAAGCATAAAAGAGAAGGTAAATTTATTATTCTATTATTGTAGAAGTACATTCAGTAATTCACGTAGTTATCAATAAGTTAGAAGAAATTAAAAACAGTGTATGAGTCATTGTAGAAGTTTTTAGAGAATGGAAACTTATCATAATGAATGAAAACTCTTACATCAACCACATTCAAGTGTAGGCTGATGTTTATTCTGTGGCACAGAAATTTCTTAATTTAGGGAAAGCAGATTAATAGAAACACACAGATCATAATGCTACATTGTACTGTCAGCGGTGTTTAAGAATGAAGTAAATGAATTTGTGTTATTTGCATAATCATTCAATTAGTAATTAATGACTTTGGTAACTATGCAGCCATTGCAGTTCAAGGAGTAATATTCACAAGTTAAATAAATTACAAGAGCTGGCTGCTGATGGAAGCGATAGGCAGCTTTCAACCCTTCCCTTCTGATCCCTTCTACCTTGTTCTTCTCTTCCAAACCACCCTCTGAACCCAGCAGGAGGAGACAATGTTTGTACACATGTGCTTTTTATTAGTAAGCTCAGAGCTTTGTCTGAATGCTTAAAAATGACTTCAGTCTTGTTTGTATGTCTGTTAACTCCTCAAAACCAAAGCTATTACTTGTTCACTTATGAAAAGTTATGGAATGGTGACATGATAGGAGCTGATTCAAACCATGGGAGTAGCTTTATGGCACAAAACCCATAATTATCTGACAACAATGTGTTCAGCTTGTCTGCGTACTCATAAACAAACACTGACATATACACTGAATTAGAGATCACAGAAATATTATATGTAAATGAATATGAAATTGAATAAATTTGTTGACAGGTTCAATCAAGATACATGCTGCAGACATTATTGAAAGCTAAGGTTGGTAGTGAGTGAAAACAACTGAATATTGGTCTGAAGTCATACACCTTCAGCTGAAACAGCTAGTCCTATCAGCCACTGAGCTGTAAGTCTGCATAAAGTGAACAAGTAATATATGGTGAGAGGTTACCTTTACTTCTTTCTTTATTTAATAGAAAATATGACATTGGTAAGTCTGTAGACAGAGAACGGATCATAAAACAAATGTACAATGCACAAAACATAAATATGTGTACCTTTTCATAAAACAATTAGTAGATTACAGCTAGAACTAGTTGCTGCAGCTAAACACAGGGTGTAAGTTAGTAAATCGAAAAGAAGAAACATAAAAGATCTATTATGTGTGAAGCAAATGGCACAGAAGGTGTGCTGGAAGAGAATGGGAAACTGGATGTCATCTATGTTGAACAGCCATAAGGATTGGCCTGCGACAGTGCTTTATCAACTGAAATCTGTTTTACTGATTCTTGTTGCAGTATGATAGAACATGTTACAGTAAATAAACAAGGCAGACAGTCCACAACAGGGGGAATAAAATTAAGGAAACTGGTTGCTTGTCCATGTGAAAAATCCTGGGTGGCAACATGCATCTGAGATACTGGCAACTTGCAGCGTACAAACCGTGTAGATCATACTTGACAAGCTAAACCTGCATGTTGAATTTTGACTCATATGTAGGTACCTGTTTCTTTCAGATAATACCATTTTAGATCAAATGATAGAACACTGCTAATAACAGGCAGGTATCTGGGTTTGAGTTCCAGGTTTAAACATCATAACACGTTGGCAGCTCGAGTATAAATGTAATCTCTCATTGGTATTGGCTATATTATGTAAAGACCACACCATGAATACTTGTAGTTCATTCAAGTTAACTACAGTACATACTCTACAAACTAAATAAGCAATTCATCCTCATTATAAAGCTCCTAAACAATAATTTAAATTCCTGGATGGAGCAATACCTGAAATAAACAGAAAAGCAACCACTCACCTAAAGCAGATTGGTGTGTAGAGCACAAAAAAAAAAAAAAAAAAAAAAAAAAAAAAAAAAAAAAAGCAGCAGCATTCACATTAGCTTTTGAGCACTAACTCTTTTTCTAGCAAAAGTACACATGTACACACATTTGCACATACAACGAAACAAATGCCCAAAGGCACACTCCCATAGGCTTGGTAAGGGATTTGCCATGGTAATGTGTGTGTGCATGTGTGTGTGGGGGGGAGGGGGGGGGCAGGTGGGTGAGTGTGTCCTTTTCCTATAAAAAGAGCTAGAGCTTGAAAGCTGGTGTGACTGCTGCTTTCTGTTGTACATTTCTGTGCTCCACACATTGCTGCAATATAGGTGAGTGGTCGTGTTTCCCTTATTTCATAATGCAATTGCTCCTGTCAAACTAAGTCTACCTTCTAATATAGTGATACCTCATCTTTTTCAAGCAAGACAGTTGCAGTTTGTCATAGTAAGTATTCCAAAACATGACAGAATATAGTGAAATGTGGAAGGCGTTAAGTACCTAAGCACAGTCATATAATTATTGTAAGTTATAAGGAGTCACTTTTCTTAGCTTTGAACTCTGAGCTTAAAGTTTACCATAGATGAGTGAGCTTTGCCTGGCAGCTCTATCAAAAATTTTTGAGAAGGTAATGTATTCAAGAGTAGCCTCCCATATTTGTAAAAATAAAGTACTAACAAAATGTCAGTTTGGTTTTCAGAAAGGCTTTTCAACAGAAAATGCTATATACACTTTCACTGATCAAATATTAAATGCTCTGAATAACCGGACATCACCCATTGGTATTTTTTGTGATCTCTCAAAGGCCTTTGATTGTGTAAATCGTGAAATTCTTTTAGATAAGCTAAATCATTATGGTTTGAGTGGGGCAGTGCAGAAATGGTTTAATTGATACTTAACTGGAAGAATGCAGAAAGTTGAAATAAGTGGTTCATGTAATGTTAAAACAACAGCTGATTCCTCAAACTGGGGGGCTATCAAGTACGGGGTCCCACAGGGTTCGGTCTTAGGTCCTTTACTGTTCTTGATATACATTAATGACATACCATTCCACATTGATGAAGATGTAAAGTTAGTTCTTTTTGCTAATGATACAAGTATAGTAATAACATCGAAAAACCAAGAACTAAGCAAAGTAATTGTAAATGATGTTTTTCACAAAATTATTAAGTGGTTCTCAGCAAACGGACTCTCTTTAAATTTTGATAAAACACAGTATATACAGTTCCGTACAGTAAGTGGCACAACTCCAGTAATAAATATAGACTTTGAACAGAAGTCTGTAGCTAAGGTATAATTTTCAAAATTTTTAGGTGTGTCCATTGATGAGAGGTTAAACTGGAAGCAACACATTGATGGTCTGCTGAAATGTCTGAGTTCAGCTACGTATGCTATTAGGGTTATTGCAAATTTTGGTGATAAGAATCTCAGTAAATTAGCTTACTATGCCTACTTTCATTCACTGCTTTTGTACGGCATCATATTCTGGGGTAATTCATCATTGAGTAGAAAAGTATTCATTGCTCAAAAACGTGTAATCAGAATAATTGCTGGAGCCCACCCACGGTCATCCTGCAGACATCTATTTAAGGATCTAGGGATCCTCAAAGTAACCTCACAGTATATATATTCACTTAAGACATTTGTTGTTAATAATCCAACCCAGTTCAAAAGTAATAGCAGTGTACATAGCTATAACACCAGGAGAAAGGATTATCTTCATTATGCAGGGTTAAATCTGACTTTGGCACAGAAAGGGGTAAATTATGCTACCACAAAAGTCTTTGGTCACCTACCAAACAGCATCAAAAGCCTGACAGATAGCCAACTAACATTTAAAAATAAATTAAAAGAATTTCTAGATGACAACTCCTTCTACTCATTGGCTGAATTTTTAGATATAAATTAAGGGGAAAAAAAACAAACTTAAACATTAGTGTCATTCAATATTTTGTGTAATGTAATATCTTGTACAGACATCTTTTATTAACCTGACACATTCCACATCATTACGAAGTGTTGTATTCATGATCTATGGAACAAGCATTAATCTAATCTAAAATAAGTGTCCATAACGTCGAATGGAAGTCATTACAATACTTCCAAAACCACTACAGAATAATTTTGGTCTTGAAAAATGGATTCATACCTGTTTTTTTTTTTTTTTAGCCAGATGAATGTCACCATAATATAACACTATAACTGCCAGTCTATGTACATCTTACTGCACAAGTGTTCTCCTGGGAGGTAGAATGTACCAAAATGAAATTAATGTTATGTAATTGGAAGCATGACTCATCTGATATAACAATTTAAATTCTTGTTCTGTACTCCAATGATGCTATTACTGTGGCAGTTTTTTATCTAAACTGCTGATTTCATGAGGGTAAAAAGAATGGATAGCTAGATCATCTTTTGTGAAGTCCCACTTGCAATGGAATGCAATGAACAGTATCCTCTGAACTATTGACACTACCACAGAATCGTACTCCACTCTCAGTTCCATGCAATATTCTGCTTTATAGAGAGATGAAGGTTCTGATAGTCATGTTCCTGAATGATGGATAGGGGTCTATAACTCTGTTGCCAAGTAGCAGTTTCAGTGATTATGTCAAATCCTGAGAAATATAACGGCATGTCAAAATACAACAGAGCTTGAGTTTTCAACATTGTTCATTTGCAGACACATAGTCATGACCATGTATGCTTTGTTAAAGTAATTTAAAGCTGCAGTGCAATGCACAGAATCAATAAATGGCTTATTCTAAGGGCTACATTAAATGTAGATACATGTGCAAAAAAGAGAAAAAAATATTGTATGTCGATAGAGGTTCAAGTGGATCTAAGCAGTATAATTTGTTGGAAGAAACAGAATAAAAAATGGTGCATTGGTACAAAATAGTAATTAATGAAAAAGTTTAAGAAGTCACACAATAATTTTTCTGTAGATATTATTAGAGGAGAAACTCACCCAACGTGAACAAACATGTATGTAATGTAACGCCATGCTTCATATCTCTTATGAGGATTATACATAAGAGCAGTAGCAGCAGGGCCATTTGCTGCCATAGTTCCCACAGCAATAACATCCCAGAGAAATGTTATAACCTACACAAAAAAAAAACCAGAGCATCTTATCCACCAGAGACAAATATTAGAAAAATCCAGCATGGTATAAAACAATATTATGGAAATAATAGAGGGAAACATTCCACGTGGGAAAAATATATTTAAAAAGAAAGATGATGAGACTTACCAAACAAAAGCACTGGCAGGTCGATAGACACACAAACACAAACATACACACAAAATTCTAGCTTTCGCAACCAACGGTTGCCTCGTCAGGAAAGAGGGAAGGAGAAGGAAAGACAAAAGGATATGGGTTTTAAGGGAGAGGGTAAGGAGTCATTCCAATCCCGGGAGTGGAAAGACTTACCTTAGGGGGGGAAAAGGACAGGTATACACTCGCACACACACACATATCCATCCGCATATACACAGACACAAGCAGACATTTGTAAAGGCAAAGAGTTTGGGCAGAGATGTCAGTCGGGACAGAAGTACAGAGGCAAAGATGATGTTGAAAGACAGGTGAGGTATGAGCGGCGGCAGATTGAAATTAGAAATTAGCGGAGATTGAGGCCTGGCGGATAGCGAGAAGAGAGGATATGCTGAAGGGCAAGTTCCCATCTCCGGAGTTCTGACAGGTTGGTGTTAGTGGGAAGTATCCAGATAACCCGGACGGTGTAACACTGTGCCCAGATGTGCTGGCCGTGCACCAAGGCATGTTTAGCCACAGGGTGATCCTCATTACCAACAAACACTGTCTGCCTGTGTCCATTCATGCAAATGGACAGTTTGTTGCTGGTCATTCCCACATAGAACGCTTCACAGTGTAAGCAGGTCAGTTGGTAAATCACGTGGGTGCTTTCACACGTGGCTCTGCCTTTGATCGTGTACACCTTCCGGGTTACAGGACTGGAATAGGTGGTGGTGGGAGGGTGCATGGGACAGGTTTTTACACCGGGGGTGGTTACAGGGGTAGGAGCCAGAGGGTAGAGAAGGTGGTTTGGGGATTTCATAGGGATGAACTAAGAGGTTACGAAGGTTAGGTGGACAGCGGAAAGACACTCTTGGTGGAGTGGGGAGGATTTCATGAAGGATGGATCTCATTTCAGGGCAGGATTTGAGGAAGTCGTATCCCTGCTGGAGAGCCACATTCAGAATCTGATCCAGACCCGGAAAGTATCCTGTCACAAGTGGGGCACTTTTGGGGTTCTTCTGTGGAAGGTCTCCTCAAACCCGGAACCTTCCACAGAAGAACCCTAAAAGTGCCCCAATTGTGACAGGATACTTTCCGGGACTGGATCAGATTCTGAATGTGGCTCTCCAGCAGGGAGGTCTCCTCAAACCCGGAACCTTCCACAGAAGAACCCTAAAAGTGCCCCACTTGTGACAGGATACTTTCCGGGACTGGATCAGATTCTGAATGTGGCTCTCCAGCAGGGATACGACTTCCTCAAATCCTGCCCTGAAATGAGATCCATCCTTCATGAAATCCTCCCCACTCCACCAAGAGTGTCTTTCCGCCGTCCACCTAACCTTCATAACCTCTTAGTTCATCCCTATGAAATCCCCAAACCACCTTCCCTACCCTCTGGCTCCTACCCCTGTAACTGCCCCCAGTGTAAAACCTGTCCCATGCACCCTCCCACCACCACCTATTCCAGTCCTGTAACCCAGAAGGTGTACACGATCAAAGGCAGAGCCACATGTGAAAGCACCCACGTGATTTACCAACTGACCTGCCTACACTGTGAAGCGTTCTATGTGGGAATGACCAGCAACAAACTGTCCATTTGCATGAATGGACACAGGCAGACAGTGTTTGTTGGTAATGAGGATCACCCTGTGGCTAAACATGCCTTGGTGCACGGCCAGCACATCTGGGCACAGTGTTACACCGTCCGGGTTATCTGGATACTTCCCACTAACACCAACCTGTCAGAACTCCGGAGATGGGAACTTGCCCTTCAGCATATCCTCTCTTCTCGCTATCCGCCAGGCCTCAATCTCCGCTAATTTCTAATTTCAATCTGCCGCCGCTCATACCTCACCTGTCTTTCAACATCATCTTTGCCTCTGTACTTCCGTCCCGACTGACATCTCTGCCCAAACTCTTTGCCTTTACAAATGTCTGCTTGTGTCTGTGTATATGCGGATGGATATGTGTGTGTGTGCGAGTGTATACCTGTCCTTTTCCCCCCCTAAGGTAAGTCTTTCCGCTCCCGGGATTGGAATGACTCCTTACCCTCTCCCTTAAAACGCATATCCTTTTGTCTTTCCTTCTCCTTCCCTCTTTCCTGACGAGGCAACCGTTGGTTGCGAAAGCTAGAATTTTGTGTGTATGTTTGTGTTTGTTTGTGTGTCTATCAACCTGCCAGTGCTTTTGTTTGGTAAGTCTCATCATCTTTCTTTTTAAATATTATGGAAATGATAGACTGCTACTCACCATATAGTGGAGATGTTGAGTCACAGATAGGCACAGCTAAGGGACTGCCAAACAAGGAAGCTTTTAGCCAAAAAGGCCTTCATTGAATTAGACAATGTACACACACATACACACATGCAGGTGGAAAATCACACACACACACACACACACACACAGGCGCGCACATGCAAACACAACTCACACACTTTTGACCACAGTCTCTGGCTGGCAGAGACTGTCATATGTGTGTGAGTTTGTATGTGTGTGTGTGTGTGTGTGTGTGTGTGTGTGTGTGTGTGTGTGTGTGTGTGTGTGTGTTGTCTAATTCCAGTGAAGGCGTTTTTGGCTGAAAGCTTACTTGTTTGACAGTCTTTTTGTTGTCCCTATCTGCAACTCAACATCTCTGCTATATGAGGAATAACACTCTATTCTTTTCATAATAGAGACAAATATTTCAAACTATAGATTTTCGTACTGTTTCTCTGATGTTCTGGTATTTTGTATGTGTGTGTGTGTGTGGGAGGGGGGGGTGAGGGGGGGGGAGAGAGAGAGAGAGAGAGAGAGAGAGAGAGAGAGAGAGAGAGAGAGCGAGAGAGAGCATCAGTTATGTAAAAACTTATATATGTGACTCTAATTATATTTCAGGTATGCAGCTGTAGAAAATACAGTTACTTCATTAATGTCTCAGCTCTACATGTTCCACCTATCTTCTAAGTGAACTTACAGATCGAAGGTGCACCATGCACATCCAGCCAATTAAGCGTGAAGGCCATGCCATGACACATGCAGTCATCGATGTTCATGCCCTGGATACATCTATTTGATGGGTGGCAAAGAAGTTTATATCAACTTCTTGTAACCAGTCAGTGAATAGCATGTAAGGTCAAACACTCTTAATATGCTAAGTTATTGGCCTGATGATGGACATAGCACTGTAGTTATATCTTTGAGAGGGAATCAAAGCAAAGTACATATTCTTTCATTTCCCAAGGCTGTAACCAACACCACATTTAATTAAATCCTTCATTAGGCAAATGTACACTGCTTCTAACACAATTGAGATCAGAAGTTGCATCAAAGGAAGTATTTTCTCACAGGTACGCTGGATTATCAATAGGCACTAAGTTACAGTAAACTATTGCTCTCTACTGAAGACTGCAGCACTTCTAGATTTCTTAAATGGTTATTTGATGATCCATGATGCTCGGATTTACAAGAGTCCCTACAGATCTGGCCTTTTACTCATCAGACAGTTCATGGAAACAATTTGTGAGAGATACAGTAATGTTGATCACACGTGTTGCTTTTACAGCCTGAAAAATGTGCTGTTGTGGATTACTCCCTCAACAATAGTCATTCTAAGGTCAGTGACAGAGTTAAAATTCTGGCACTGAGTTATTTCTTTATCCATTTTGTTGTGAAAGTAATTGATATTCAGTGTCTGTTACTTCCAGAAACAAAATTTGACCTACTACACAGGTTTATGACTTTGTGTTGTTTAAACAGTTTGTTAATTAGCTTCACTAATTCTTGTTTTATTTCATTTAATAAACTCCCTGAAGTTCTTTTTCATATTCTTTCTTTATCTTTCAAGTGCCAGTTAGACTGTTTCATGCCTTTGCAATGAATGCCACTTTGTCACTTTGCTATCAGGAATTTCTGAAATGTAATGTTGTTGCTAGTAGAAATGACAAGACAAAAGGAAATGCCAGCTCAGCAGGTAGGATGGAAATTGAGCACTACCTGGAAGCAGCTAGAAGCTGTGCTGACCACTGTTGATATAATTCAGGCTGCTTCCGAGGCTTGCAGTGTTGTTGGGGTACTTAAGACGAAAAATGTCTGGTGTCCTCTCGAAAATAGGATGACGCTTCTCATATATATAACATGGCCAGTTCATCAACCCCCCAGCGTGAATGTAAAGGGCAGATGAAGTGAATTCACAAATAATGAGCACAAAGTGAATGTGGATGTCAGTCACACAGCTGTCTCTTTATGCCGTAGCAACAGATGTGGATTATTGCCACTACTGATAGATCAGAGCCAGGGAGGGATATCTAGACTGTTGGCCCTGTAGATGATATTGCAAAGTCTGAGCATGCCCAGAGGGTGAGTATGTTGATCACCAGGAGTCCAACACCAGGCAAGTAATGTGAGCCCCTCAGGAAAATCACTGGCAAATCGAAAAAGAAAACCTGTGTGCACTTAGTATGTTTGCTGTAGGTCTCATCTGAGATATGGAGGAGACTCTGCTGGCAGCCATTGAATGCACTCAATGCAACTAGCCATAAATTGTACCTTGTGTCAGCATAAATGGCACCTTCCTTTAAACAGCTAACTGAGCTAGTGTAGACAGCTAGCCCTTCCCACAGTACAGAAGCAGTAATCACAATTTGCAGCATCTCACCCAGAACAGATCATGATCCTCAGGTTCCTAGTTGAGAGGAAGACATAAACCAGAGGCTTAAACAATTTTAGAATGTTTTTTGAAGGGTTGTCAGGTGTCCAACTAGATAATACTGTTGAATGCTATGATATTTCAGTGAATAAACATTCTGCCGTCATCAGATGGTGCTGATGCAATAATCTGTCTGCTCTCTGCCATTAGTATTTATCTCTCGTGGGTCCAGGTTTGATTCCATGTGCTAATGGCACATGGCATGTTCAGTGGTGGGGGAATGGAGGCTGGGGTAGGTGGTGGTTAGGGGAGGGGAGGTTTCAGTATCTCTTCAGTGGCCATCTCAGAATGATCTTGTGTCTGCTTGCACTGTTGCTCCTTGATAGAGCTTAGTATTTGTTCCCAGGCCTAGTGATCTGCTTCCCCAGGGATTTTGAGCTTGTCCAGTCTGTTTGGGCCCAGGTGACACCATCCACCAAATTCCAACCTTCATGCCCCAATTCTAGGGTCATGAAGGATAATCGTAGGTGATCATGCAGCAGCTCCTTGGCAGACAAAGGCTTACCAACTAACGAAGACAATTTAGTGTCTAAAATATTCATCAAATGTTTGGTACCATGTCAGAAGTTGGATGTAACATTATGTAAAATGAAACCAAAAAGTCAGAATATGGTCCCTGCATTTACCACGGAATTGAGAGGCAACATTATACTCATTCTGGTTGTTTATATAGGCAACATGATGACCTTTTTGAATAGAAATAATAGGTGGAAGAAAGAACTGAAGAAAGAATTAATGAATCAATTCACACACATCAAAAAAAGTTTTGCATCACCTCAGTTCCGAGAGTTCCAGAACTTGTACAGAAAATTGGAATAAAGATCAATATAAACATCATTTCCACCATTTTCATTGCTCATGAAAACCACACATTGCATGTTGTACCACCATAAAGCAAGACGTTCAGAGGTGGTGGTCCAGATTGCTGTACATTCCAGTATCTCTAATACCCAGTAGCACGTCCTCTTGCATTGATGCATACCAGTATTTGTTTGGCCCTACTATCCAGAAGTTAATCAAGGCTCTGTTGGTCCAGATTATCCCACTCCTCAATGGAGATTTGGTGTAGATCCCTCAGATTGGTTGGTGGGTCATGTCATCCATAAACAGCCCTTTCCAATCTATCCCAGGCATGTTCAATAGAGTTAATGTCTGGAGAACATGCTGGCTACACTAATTGAGTGATGTCGTTATCCTGAAGGAAGTCATTCACAAGATGTATATGATGGGGCATGAATTGCCATCCATGAAGACAAATATCTTGCCAATATGCTGCCTATATGGTTGCATTATCAGTAGGAGGATGGCATTCACATATCTTCCAGCCATTACAGCGCCTTCCATGACCACCAACAGCATACGCTGGCCCCACATAATGGCACCCCAAAACAGCAGGGAACCTCCACCTAGCTGCATTCACTGGACCGTCTGTCAAAGGCATTCAGCCTGACCGGGTTGCCTCCTAACACGTCTCCGACAATTGTCTGGTTGAAGGCAAATGTTACTCTCATTGGTGAAGACAACATGGTGCCAATCCTAAGCAGTTCATTTGGCATGTTGTTGGGCCCATCTGTACTGCGCTGCATGGTGTTGTGATTGTGAAGGTGGACCTCGCCATGGACGTCGGGAGTGAAGTTGCACATCACACAGTTTGAGTCATAACACAATGTCCTATGGCTGCATGAAAACCATTATTCAACAGGATGGCATTGCTGTCAGGGTTCCTGCGAGCCATAATCCATAGGTAGTAGTCATCCACTGCAGTAGTAGTCCTTGGGTGGCCTGAGTGAGGCATGTCATCAACAGTCCTGTCTCTCAGTATCTTTTCCATGTCTGAACAACATCGCTTTGGTTCACTCTGAGACACCTGGACACTTCCCTTGTTGAGAGCCCTTCCTGGCACAAAGTAACAATGTGGATGCAATTGAACCATGGTATTGCTGTCTAAGCATGGTTGAACTACAGACAACACGAGCCGTGTACCTCCTTCCTGCTGGAATGACTGGAACTGATCGGTTTTCGGACTCCCTCTGTCTAATAGGTGCTGCTCGTGTGTAGTTGTTTACATCTTTGTGTGGGTTTAGTGACATTTCTGAACAGTCAAAGGGACTGTGTCTGTGATACAGTGAACATCTATCATCAGGAGGTGGGGAAACTGGGGTGATGCAAAACTTTTTTTGATGTGTGTAAATGACACATCTCAGCAAACTCAGTTAGTGTCTTGGCATGAGAATGTAACAAAGCAAAAAACAAGACATGATTAGCACTGAGGGGAAAAAAAGTGCAGCAAACTTACTCAAGAAATTTGGTATGGAAGCTTGCAATCTGGTTTCACATCCACTCAAAACTCATTTGAAACTGCAAAAAATGTGAAAAAAAATTGCCAATTGAGGAAAACTTGTCTTACATTGGATTTCTTGTCAGCAAGCCATTCATTTGAGAAAGAACTTGTGTTACATATCATTCCTTATTAGCAATCCATTAGGACACTCCTATATTTGGTTCAAAGCACAAGACTGAACATATTGAGGTTGTAGGTAGATACAACTATAATTATCAAAAACTCCAGTGGGAAGCAGTAAAATGAATTATGAGATACATGAAAGGCACAGTCAATGTAGGATTAACTTCCCAAAAAAAAGGAACAATTAAAACTGAAGGCATTTATCATGTTGATAATGCATCAGATCTCAATCAATGATGATCATCGAGTGGCTGTATTTTCAAGTTAGCTGAGGCAGCATTTTCATGGAATTCAAAATAGCAACAAATGGTTACTCTGTCAACTACAAAAGTAGAATTCAAGGCCCTGTCAACAGCAGTGCAAGAAACAGTGTACCTTCAGGGCTTACTCTGAGAACTGTGTATTACACACAGTGAAAAGCCAGTGTATTCTTTGGAAATACAGATGCTTCTGCACTGAGTCACAATGGTGCACATCACATTTAATCAAAACACACTGACATGAGGCACCACTTCATCATGAGTTAATTATTGCAGGGAAAGTTCAGTATCAAGTTGGTCAGTACCAACAAACAGCAAGCTGATATTTTTTGATGGTATGGCCAAAGATTACGCATCAGTGGTGCTGCTAAGCCATGGGGCTTTCAGTGTTCATGAATTAACTTCTCAACAGCTTGTGGGTGTGTAGGAAACAACTATGTGTTTTGTTGTTATGATCTTTGGTCTGTTAAGTAATAACTGCAGAATAAATATTTTTTATAATCTGTGATCCTTGCAATATAGTGTATTTGGATTTCGTTCATTGTTAAATCAACTATATAATCTCAATAGGATTGGTTGGAATCAATTAGTAGGAAAGATGGTAAATTTTTATTCTGGAAGGAGCTCCTTTCGAAATTTCATTAATACAAGATACAAGCTTGTTCTCATAAGAGAGAATGCCTCACAAACTTGATAAATAACATATACTTCAATTGGAGCTTGTCTCCATACAATAAGAGGGCTGTCTTGTGAAGATCCTTGCTCATTGATGCTACAAAATGAGTAACTGAATTTCTAATTTCTTATCTCCAAAGGCATCTTGCCGTGAAAACCCACCCATTTTCATTCGTAAAGACCTCAGTCAATGTAAGCATGTAATGCTCCAGACAGATGTCACAAAAGCACCCTTGCAGCCACCTTGTGCTGACTCCTTTCCAGTCTTAGAAAGAGACATTCATGCAATGACATTCTTAATTAATAGCAACTCAAACAGGGTTTTCATTGAACAGGTAAAACTAACAGATATGCTCCTGTCAGATGACACTGCACAGGGGCAGCCTCTCCATCAGCTGATGCCTGCTTTCAGACCTTCCCCCACTGACCAGGCCTTCACCCTGGTACCCCGCCAGCCATCCTGGTATCATCACCAATGGAGTCAACTGCCACAGACACTTGCACACCATGAGGCTCTTATCCTCTCAAAGAGCACTCTCACACACCCACACCGGTGCTGGTATGCATGAGAGTGGGCAGGACAATTCAGTATAAATTCCCTTTCATCCCAGGATCTCCCCTCTACCAGAGGAGCACTGCATGGCATTCAAGCAGTCAAACATGTTATCGAAAGTGTGGGCTTTCTTTGTGCTTATGTGAAGGATGATCTGGCAATACCTTTGGTTACATTTAATGACTTTGTTTGAGTTATTTCTTTGGTTTTCTCCTCAGTTTTCAGTCTCCTTGGTTTATGTGTCTATTGGGGTAATAAAACGTATAGCACTTACACTGCCTTTCTTCTACTGTGGATCATAGTATTCACACTGTTACTACTAAATTTTTATCAATGTCAACAATTCTCACTTAGATCATGTGGCATGTTGGATGCAGGCAAAAGAATATCAATTAAATATAAGAGCAGTAGAAGTCACATATGCTACACTCGCCATTGTCTCTGGAATAATGAAGCTAAACCTGTTCCTGGTTATGGACTGGTCATGAAACAGAAGCATTGCAGACAATCAGTGCAGTGATCATTGTAAGAACTCCATTACTGAACTGCTCTGCCTCATAAGAAATTTTTGTAATTTTCCAAATTAATTTATCTAAATAATAAATAGGGATGTATTCAAGTTTTTGTGACCAATTTACTCACAGTTTTGGTTAATGTTTCATCACTTTTTCATTATTAATTTAATTTGCAGTTCATGGCAATGCGGCATTAGAGTCGTGTATTATGAACTTATTTTTGCTTCTTCATTATACACCAAGTGTCAAAACATTTCTGCTGGAAATATTGTGGTACCTATTCTACTACCTCTGTTGAATTAACAGCTGATGTGTAAAAAGTAAATTTTCCAATGAAAATAAATTGCTAGAAAGACAGTAGTATTTCTGAATATCCAAATATCTTTCCTCCATTTTTGTGAATGAATATGAGTTAGTAGAGGAGATGGATGACATGAAGATGGTAGATGAGCTTGTAGGCTTACAAGTGCTAAAATAGGCCATTTAATGGTGCTGAAGATAACTGGTAGAGATGATGACAATTTCAGACAAATACGTTAAAAAGTTTACTTAGCCTAAATGGCATGAAAGGTTATTCAAAGTGCTTGGAGACATTGTGTCTTCTACTTTGAGGAGATAATTAAGAAGAAAGGTACACATTGTAAAGCAACTTGGGGGGGGGGGGGGTCATATACAAGTGGACACTTTGCTGTATTCTACAAAAAAAGAGAAATGTGTCAATGAAGTGTCACTGCTGTTTACAGTTCATTAGCAATAATTAAAAGTATTTAGTTTCTAGTGGAAAGCATACATTTTCAGGTTGACTCTTCCAGATAACAACCCACTTGACATCCACTGCATCTTATCTATCACAATATTTTCAATGCATGGGGAAATCTTTTGAATATATGACTTCCATAAGAAAAACTTTCACACAAATACCCAAACCTACTGAATAGGGTCTTAAGAATTTCTTTACTTTCTCCTTTAGTGTTCAGTCTACCCTCAGCTTGTAATATAATGCAGAGACAACTGCTTTCTGGAGAAATGTAAGATCAAGCTGCAGTAGCCACCAGAAAGATCGCGGGAGGCGCACATTGGCACGGCGCGTCACGGACGGTAGTTTCCGCAAGTAGAGTCCCGTCCACCAGAGGGCACGCGAGAATTCGGACGCGACCTCTGCCGGCATAACAACAACAACAACAACTCCGGCAGCACGGGCCGTGCCCAGTCAGTTAACATCGGGCATGCCTAGGACACAGTCCCGGTCTACGCTAAGTGAAGTGCGACGTAAACGTGAACAGTGTTACTACACAATTGGCGATGAGTAGGGTCGTTCTTTCACATGTTGCATCATTGTTCTGGTTTCGCAGCTTCTCCTCGGCATGGAGGATTTGGTGCGGGTTTTGGTTGCGCAGCAGATGGAGCTCATGGCCACCATGAAACAAGTGCTTCCGGCATTGCTCTCCACGCTGTCTGCTCCAGCGCAGTTCCCTCCTCCCTTTCCCCCATATGACGAGATGGCGGAGGATTGGGACGCATATGAACATCGCCTTTGGCAGCATTTCCAGGCGTTTCATGTTGCCGATGCGCAGGTATGTCGTGCTCTCTTCTTGTCTTGGATATCTCCCTCACTGTATCCTTGTCTTTTGACGCATTGTGTTCATTGCTGTCTTCATATTATCGCCGCTGCACGCATGTTGTGGCGGCTAGAGTCGAGTTCTATCAATGCAAGAAACAGCCCCATCAGTCTTACTGGGTGTGTGCCGCTACCCTGCACGGCCTTAGTCGCAAGTGTCATTTTGTCACGGAGCAGTCGCAAGAGTCGTATGCCCACGTTATGGTACGCAACGTCATTGTTCGTTCGGCCCCTGATAGGGAGGTCCAGCAACGGGCCCTGCAGTTAGAAGACCCTTCCCTCGAGGAAGTCCTGTCCATTGCTCAATCATATGAAGTCTCTCATGCAGCAGGTCAACAGCTGGAAGCGTGGTGCGATGTCGCGGCAGTTCAGGGCGGCGCGGCCATGTCCACTGTGTCCGGGGTGGACGACGTGCGAGCAGTACAATCCGGCTGTTACGGCCGCTCCCGCACGGTGCGTAAACAGAATTCCGGCCGCCGGCCCCTGTTGCCGTCCTGTGCGTCGTGCTATATACATCATGATCGGTCAGAGTGCCCCCAGTGTTGGGCCGTTTGTCGCAAATGTAATAAAAAAGGTCACATTGCTAAAGTTTGCCGCTCAGCCTCAAAAGAATCGAAGGAAGCAGGTACAGGGGACATGGACATTCAGGAAGTTTCATTGGGCCAGGCTCGCGACGCATCAGCCCGCAAACTCTTTATCGAGGTGTCAGTTCGGTTGCGCTGGTTACAACTGCAAGTAGATACGGGTGCGGCAGTTTCGTTGTTGAATGCACAAACTTATTCCGACCTTGGATCGCCCCCGTTGGCGCCAGTTTACCGGCGTCTACGCGGTTATGGTAAACAGTTCATTCCCCTACTGGGCCAATTCACTACCAACGTGACTTACAAATCAGTCACTCGGCCTATTACTTTTATTGTGGTCAGTGATGCGAGCTCCGCTAACCTTCTTGGCCTGGACGCCTTTCAACTTTCAAGCTTTCAGTTTTTCTATCGCTGACACCATACAGTTGGTCTCCAAAGACGTTCCCTATCAATCATTGGAATCTTTGATCTCAGACTTTCCAGATATTTTTGAGGAGGGCCTGGGGCGTGTTTCCGATTTTGAAGCTCACTTCACGTTGAAGGCGTCGGCTCGCCCGCGTTTTCTATGCACGAGGCAGATCCCCTTGGCCCTCCGCCCTCAGGTAAAGGAAGAGCAAGACCGGCTGACAGCCCTAGGGGTCGTTCTTCCCATTTCTTCCAGTGAGTGGGCTTCGCCCCTCGTTATTGTAAGGAAGCCCTCGGGAAAATTACGTCTTTGTGGCGATTTCAAGGCCACCATTAATTCCCAATTGGTGGTGGACACCTATCCTTTGCCTCGTGCTGATGAATTGTTCTCCGCCGTAGCAGGAGGCCAATATTTTTCGAAAATCGATCTGTCGGAGGCTTATCATCAGATACCACTTGATGAGGACTCCAAACGGCTGGCGGTCATCAACACCCCATTTGGCCTTTACCAATACCAGCGGTTGGCCTTTGGAATATCCAGTGCCCCGGCGATATTCCAGCGTTATCTTGAGCATGTCACGTCGACAATCCCTCATTGTATTAATTACCTGGATGACATAATTGTCACAGGCCGCAGCACGAAGGAACACTTGCACAACCTTCGCACCCTCTTTCTCAAATTAAGGTCTGTGGGCTTGCGTTGCAACCTGCATAAGTCAACCTTCTTCCAACCGTCCATTGAGTATGTGGGCTACACCATCTCTCGGCACGGCATCCAGCCACTAGGAAGTTTGGTCCAAGGTATCGTCAACCTTCCTCGGCCCACTTCACTGAAAGAGTTACAAGCTTTTTTAGGCAAGATAGCCTATTACCACCGGTTCATTCCCAGGGCTTCCACTACAGCCCACCCCCTGTACTGCCTTCTGCGCAAGGGTGTTCCTTTTGATTGGTCGCCTGCATGCGAGCGAGCATTCACCTCATTGAAGGGCCTCCTCACGTCAGCCCCTTGTTTGGCTACTTTTGATCCACATAAGCCGTTGGTCCTGGCTACAGATGCTTCGCAGTATGGGGTGGGGGTGGTCCTGGCCCATCGCAACGCAGATGGTTCCGAGCAACCACTGGCGTTTGCGTCTAAAACGCTTAGTCCCGCGCAGGCCCATTTCTCCCAGGTGGAAAAAGAGGTTTTGGCCATTGTCTACGCTGTTACCAAGTTTCACCCTTTCTTGTATGGCACGAAGTTTCAGTTAATCACTGACCATAAGCCGTTAATATCGTTATTTGGCCCCGCCTCTCAGATTCCGGATTCCACAGACTACAGTGCTGGGCCTTGTTCCTCTCTAAGTACCATTATGACATTCATTTTCACCCTACAGGACAGCATGCCAACGCCGACGCTCTTTCCCGTCTTCCGGTGGGCCCGGATCCTACGTTCGATCGAGAGGAGATTATGTGTTTTCATTTGGATGTGGTGTCCTGCCAAGCGGTTGATGGCTTCCCGATCACTAGTTCTCGAGTCGCCAGGGAAACAGCAGCTGACCCGGTTCTCTGGCAAGTAGTTTGCCTCATTCAGCAGCGGTGGTCATCCCGCCCTCCGGGCCGGACCTCGGACCCTCTTCGTAATTATTTTGTTTTACGAGACCGCCTCTCGGTCTTGGAAGGAGTTCTCCTTCTGGCTACCGATGATACAGCTCCTCGCGTGGTTGTTCCTGCAAGTTTACGAAGGGAGGTCCTCACGTTATTACATGCGGGGCACTGGGGTGTTTCCCATACTAAAACCTTGGCTCGCAGACATGTGTACTGGCCCGGTATTGACAGAGAAATTGAGCACTTGGTGGCCGCCTGTTCCCAGTGTGCGAGCCAACAAGCATCTTCCAGGGCAGAGTTCTCTTCATGGCCACTGGCAACCCAAGCATGGGAACGTGTTCACATCGATTTTGCGGGCCCGTTTCTCAATGGCTTTTGGCTCATTGTCATTGATGCTTATTCCCGATTCCCATATGTGGTTCGCTGCTCCTCAACCACTTCAGAAGTTGCAATCCAGGCTCTAGCAAAAATCTTTTCTGTGGAAGGTCTGCCAATCACCCTGGTCTCGGACAATGGACCGCAGTTTATTTCGCAGACCTTCCAGGATTTTTGTTGGCGGTTCGGTATTCGGCACGTTTGCTCTCCCCCCTTCCATCCACAATTGAATGGGGAAGCCGAGCGCATGGTGCGCACATTTAAGACGCAGATGAAAAAGTATGTGCATGAATTTCCTGCGGAGGAAGCATTGACATTTTTCTTGACGGCATACCGGACCACACCAATGGGAGAATGCAGCCCCGCAGAGCTCCTCCATGGGTGTCAACCTAGGACTCTGCTGCACCTCCTCCGGCCTGGTCCTCGCCAGTCTTCACAAAACGGAGTACCTGGCTTTCCACTGTGTATGTTGGTCTGGGCCCGTGGGTTTGGTCGCAATCCACGTTGGATACCAGCGGTGGTCGTGCGCCAAAATGGCCGCCGGCTCTATACCTTGCAGGCGGGGGACCGGGTGGTACGTCGTCACCAAAATCAGCTACGTCCACGTTCGGGCACCCACCCTCCGACCTCTCGGACACCGGCTTCCCCATTGCCGGCACCTGTGTTGGTTTCGCAGGGGACGTTACCTCCTCTCCCCGCTGTGACTCTGCTGCACTGCGATGGTTCTCGGCCTTGGCAGCCTCCAGTAGCTTCAGCACCGACATCGCCATCGTTAGAGATGCCCTAGCGAGAGCCGGACCCCCTAGCAGGCCCGGTTTCTCAGGAGGCTGGTTCACCTGTGGTCGTCCCTTCCCCATCGTCCCCGCCACTGGGTCTTGCCCCTCCCGAGGTGGCACAGTATCCGGAGTTCGACAGCTTGTTGCCCGTTCTGTCCCGGGCTCCGGTTGTGGGACGACAGGGGCCTCTTCGTGTGGGTCACTTCCAGCTGTATTCGAAGGTTCTGGCTTGAGGGTTGGCAGATCCCCTCGACTCCAGCCTTCCAATGGATGTGGAGGTCATCGCTCCTGCCCGATGTTCCACCTTCCAACGCAGTGGATCACAGTGGCTTCACCCCCTGAAGGAGGAGGAGTGCAGTAGCCACCAGAAAGATCGCGGGAGGCGCACATTGACACGGCGCATCACGGATGGTAGTTGCCGCAAGTAGAGTCCTGTCCACCAGAGGGCACGCGAGAATTCGGACGCGACCTCTGCCGGCATAACAACAACAACAACAACTCGGGCAGCACAGGCCGTGCCCAGTCAGTTAACATCGGGCATGCCTAGGACAGAGTCCTGGTCTACGCTAAGTGAAGTGCGACGTAAATGTGAACAGTGTTACCACACAAGCGTTCTACTGCCAATGCACTGGCAGTTAAAAACTAATATTTTATGAATATCATTGTCTGCATTTGCTATCCAGACAGCTACATTAAATGGTTTATCTGATGATTGGTTTTCTTTGGGAGAATTCAGAGTTTTATTTAACCTACACTAATCTATATTTCACCTGAACAGCCATTTGTGGTGAATAGTGGACACTTGACTTATCCAGACTGACAAGTCTCCATCCTACAGCCCAGATTGAAGAATCTACAGCAAACCTCATCATAAAATCAGTAGTTGCTCTGGTTTATATTCTCCATTCAAATTCAGACTAGAGGACCATGTCAGTACTCAGAATGATGCTGCAAATTGACAGCTATTCTGAGACACTACTGCCAATGTATACATTTCACCACTTCAGCCAGCCTTCGCATAGGACTAACAATTATTTCAGATCACAGGTGACAGAAGTCGCTGGTGCTGGCATCAGTAACAAATTGCAGCTCATAGACAAGAGGTCTCACTTTCTCTTGGGATGTCTTCTTCCATCTGAAAGATAATATTTCCTAAACCTAACCTACTTTGGTAAGAACACCTGTTATGTTCCTAATATTCAAACTGCCTAATATTAATAGTAGTCCTCTCTAAAGCTACCCAGAACTTGACCACCACGCAAGAAAGAGAGCAAGTCCTACAGACTCCGTCTCAGTATCATCAAAAGACAATGACTCACACCTGTCTGTTAGAAATATGTGGCTAGTCTTTCAGTTGTTTTCCTCATAAAACAGCTCCAGATCTGTGCACAACCTGACAACTCCATTACATGATCATCTGATACCACTCTGGGGATCACATTAGATAAATTTACACAGCACATTTGCATAAACTGAAGACCACCCTGGCACTTCATCATCAGAAAAACCTACAACAACAATATGAAGGTGATTGAAAGTGGACAAAGGAGCTTCCAGTAGTTTGCAGACAGCAACCAATTCCAGCATCAAGAACCCACAATGGCCACAATCGCTAGCCACAACTACTTGTGAAAGCACTGAGTGAACCTTATTCTTGCAAAAATAAAAAGAAATTAGGATTGACAAAATGTAATTCAACTAGAATAGAATATTTGCCTTTAAGTATTTTTCATACGATTGGCTTAATCAAAGTTTACATTGTTGTCAAGTTTCATAGAATAATCATTTACATATACAAAAAATAACACATAAAATAACTACCTTATTTAAGAAGTAAACAATGTTATGTATCACTTAGGAAAAACATATGTTATGATTATTACTTTCTAGGAATTCTTCAATTCACTGCATTTTAGCCGTGTTTGTAATACGCTCTTATATTTATTTAGTGTTACTGTAAGAGTGCAGTATGGTAACTTATTGAAAAATTTTCTCTGACATGCTGTCATTATGCTGAGAAATTCAAAGTGGGTTTTTGCAAGACTATCTGGGTGATAATCCAACTAAACATCTGACTGCCTTCTTCTGCCATCTGAAAATACATTTCGATCCTGGGGAATTGCCACAGAGCAATATGCTATAATGCAAATGAGAATGGAAGAAAGTAAAATATGAGCAGGGCAATAACCGTTTGCTCACACTGTTCCTTCATTTATATAATAAAAAAGTACACAATCTATTCTGCTGCACAGATAATTTATATGTTCTTCTCAAGAAAGTTTTTGATCTTTGAACAGTTCAAGTAGTTTTACTGTTTTATTTTCATTTTTAGGAAGTCATGTGACTCACTTTTGACTATAGTAACTGTTTTATTAATTCAGATTGCTAATTATTGCAAAATTGTTAGATTACCTATTATATTGTAAATATTCCACAGCTCTGGAATATTCACAAAAATATGTCATCAAAAGCTATAGGAAACAGTTCTATGCAGGTGAACATATATTAAATGTGTGATTCACAAGGTTTAGTACCTGGGACATTTCTGTTGTTACCATATAGAAATGATTTACCAAAGACCTGGAAGACTCTTAAAAAGTCATGATGTTCACCAGTGAAAAGCTATACTATTACAAGGCTGAAAAGCAGTGAGGAGAATAATGGAAGAGGCTTACAACTGTTTAAAAAACAGCCCAGTCTGCAACCTAGAGGTAGCTACCATTCTTCTTGGCTTTCCCATTGTAATTTTCCCTACTATGATGTAAAGAAAAACTGGACTCATAGTGTTGTAAGAATATTTTAGTGAAGTAATTAAATTCTTCATCCCCTGTGTGTCCCTGGTAAACTCATCCCTTTTTTCATCCTGTAATTTCTCCTTGAATAGTGCAACTGAGTCAGTATTTCTGTCAAATTTTTTCTTAGCTCCTATTTTAGTTAAATCAGATTGATGGGGATACTTTGTTGCTGGCATTTGACCATTTTGATCAGATAAACCATTTATTATGAAGCTCACATCTATTTAATCAGAAGTCTTGCTTGGAATGTTACTCTGGAAATCAAAACAAAGCTAGACATTGGGAACTGCAGTTTCCTTAAATTAAAAAAAAAAATAAAAAATAAAAAAAATAAAATAAAATAAATCTGAAACAAAATCTATATTGAAGCATCCACATACAATCATTTCCCAGTTATTACTCTTAGATCTTATTGGTACCCCTCAAGCATGCGTGCTGTGTCTTATAATATGAGTGGGCACAGTGTACTTTGTATGCATGTAAAAAATAGCTGTCTTTATGTACACAAGGTAAACAATTTTACAACTTGCAAGTTGCGTTTGTGCGAGTGTGTGTATGTGTTTCTATTGCTGACAAAGTCCTTAATGGCTGAAAGCTATAATTGTGCTTTGTGCGAATCTTTTTGTTGTGCCTGTCATGACTCAGCATCTCCACTATATGGTAAGTAGCAACTTTCCTTCTGAAACATAATTAATTAGATTTACATATTTTGGTTTGTTTAAAAGTTGAATTCCCAGTTAGCAGAAATAAGGGATGGCTGGCATAAATGTTTTAGTTATTTTTTGTAATCTGTTCTCTCTGATTAATCAGTTTGAATTATTGTAAGATACAATGCATGCAGTCAGCTCACTTCTCCTACCCTTCTACTCACTATCATCAAGGTAGTAAAAGCTATGCAGTGACATCTAGTTTACTTTTAAACAATCTTTTGTTAAAATTCTTCTTTCATTGAAGTGCAGTCGGCTGAAGTTATTGTTCATGTGACAGAAGCAGTTTTACTACAAATACATTCACAATAAATTCACATACCTCTACAATACTGATAAAGATCATGGCAACAGCTGGTGGCCAACAACTGTACTGCTCCTCATATTCCCCAGTACCATCTACTACATCAACTTCGTATAATCTGTGGCGTGGAACTACAGTTGCACGGATATATTTGCCAAGTACAGCTGCAAACAAGCTTCTGTATTCTTTCATGTGCACCTATACCAAGGTATAAGAAAAAGTAAGAAAAATGATAATTACAGATAAGCAACTTTGTAGTATGTCTTGCATTCAGTAAATATCAGACAAAGGTAAAACGTAACAGCACAGGATGAGTCATGGCAATATTTACAGATAAAATGTCTTTGTCCTGTAACTATTTCTCACTTAATCAAATGAAACTATATGGTTCCAGAGGCCTTTTTGTTCTCAAACATCTATGATGTATTTACGTGGTCTGAAGTGATGAATGAAAATTTGTACCAAGGCTGAGAATTGAATTCAGGTCTCCTGCTTATCAGGCAGATATTTTATATTGGAATACCAATCCAGTATCATTTGATGCTGAGGAGCTATTCCAGTACAGTTGGAGAGCCTCTGCAATGCTGTTCGATTTTAGGAGGAATACCAAGTGAGCTGAGGTGCCTATGGGTGTTTGGACTGAGGAGGGATGTTCACTAGAGTAGCCTGTGTAGTTGTACAAAGCCACTGTGCCATAGTGGTGTAGTGGTTAGAGCATCTGCCTAGTGAGCAGAAGGCCCAGGTTCAAATCCTGGTTTTGGTACAAATTTTCATCCATCACCTCAGTCTGCATAAATACATTATTTCACATTTACTTGCTTCATTCTCTAGAAAGCTTTTTATTTTATTTTAGATTTATTTTCATTAATTTTATGTATCTGTCATACATCTTTATAAATATAAATAATGTCACACAGGACACATTGACACATTTGAGCTTTGGCAAAAGCTGCCTTCAGAACAGAAAACATGCACATATTCACATAAACAATTTTCAAATAGCGATTCAGAAAAAAGGAATTAATATGTGCAATGGATGTAAAATAATGATGACTGAAATTTGTCCACAAATGAAGTGCGCAGGTAAACAGTGCTTAAAACAGAATGAAATACACAATTTCACCATAAAATTATGTTCTTTCAAGTTATTTCTGCAGCCCCCCCCCCCCTCAATGGACTAAGCCTTGATGTGGCAGGGGGCTCAGTACTCAACGATCCAGATGTCCGGCATGGGACAGTCTATTTCAAATAACCGGTTGCTTGGTAATGGGTGACAGGACGTTAATTAGTCAGCAACATGGGAGAGGAAGTGAAGAAGATCAAAAGCTCCTGTGGCAGATGAAGATATCAATGTCAATGGCAAAGAAGTGGATGAGTCATTTTCTCCTGACAGTGATACCTCAGTGTAAAGGTGGAGAGGCTGCACCTCAGTATGGCAGATCTAGTAGAAGAAGCAACCTGCCAAGCAACCCAAAAACCTACATTGTGTCTGACCTGCAACAACTGGCTATATGATCAGTATGGTGGCTGCAAAAGTCAGTAGTATATGTTACCAAAGAGATCGGCTACAAAGGTGTCTGTTCCCATAAAAGGCTGCCTGTTAAAACCCATCTGGCAATGAAATCACAGTTGTAACATCCCAAGAAGCAATTGAGATCCCTTCCTAATCTACTTTCAACTAAGACATGAAGGTAAACAATGAATGGAAAAGTACTCTAGGAGGTAAGAAGTATCTGAGCTTTCTCACATAAGGCCCAAGAGAAAAACATCTGCTAGGCATATGAACATCAACACCTTACTAAAGATTAGGACACTTAAACAACTGACGGATATGTTAAACAGATGCAACATACTATAACTAGCACTTCAGGAAACCAGAATGGAGATGAGAATGTATTTGTGTCAGAAGGATACAGAATTTAAGAACCACATAAAATTAATAGTGGGAGACTTCAAAGCACAGGTCAGCAGATAAGAGAAATACAAGGAAACAGCAGGAAATTTTGCTGTACACAAATGCACAAATAAAAGTGGAGGAAGGGTCATCAACTTCTGCAGACAATTTGACTTAAAACTAATTTCAACCTTTTTCAGAAAAATAACAAGGAGAAAGAAGACCTGGTATCTCCTAATAAACATTCAGGTAGGCTTCAGTTGGATCTTGTGACAACAACCAAACAAAAGCATAGATAAATCATGAACATGTAGTCAGAAGAGGACTAGACATAGACTTGGACCAAAATTTAACAGATGTCAGAGCCAAATTTCAACCTAAAAGTCCAAACCCCAAAATAAAAATGTCCATACAATTGACACAAAATTTGCCTGACAACAGGAACGAATTAATTAAAAAGCTTCACACAAAGAAGATGGGGAAACTGGGATGAGATCAAAGGAGCAAGTATAGAAATGATAAAAGTTAGTTAATTAGTTATGTGTTCCATTGATCAGTCTCATTGCAACCATTATGATGTAGAACATGTCAAGTGCATAAGAAATGCACATATGAATCAAGTATTTTTTTTCTTTTTTTTTACACTTAAAATTTTTGTTACCTACCCCAGATTCTTAAAGGACACAAACTGCATATATTAGACCTATAGATTTATTTATTCATATTGAAGAATTCATCTGTGATATAGAAAGAGTTGTCAAGGAGATATGATTTCAGTTTATTTTTGAAACTATTACTGCAGTCTGTCAGATATTTTATTTCATCTGGTAATTTATCAAAAAGTTTAGAGCAGCATGTTTTTACCCTTTTCTGTACCAAGGATAGGTTAAGTAGAGGACAGTGTAAGTCTTTCTTCTGGTATTATAATCATGAATATCACTGGTGTTTTTAAACTGGTCCATGTTGTCAAAAACAAATTTCATTACTGAGTAAATGTACTGTGAGGCTGTTGTAAGAATTCCGAACCTTTTAAACAGAGGCCTTCAATATGTGTGTCCATGAACCCCACACATTATTCTAAATACTTTCTTTTGAGCAGTGAATACTTTTGGCCTAAGAGTTGAGTTACCCCAAAATATTATTCCTCATGACATCAGAAAGTGAAAGTATAAGAAGTATGTTAACTTGCTAATTTCTATATCCTCAAAATTGGCAATTATTCTGATTGCAAAAGTTGCTGAACCTGGTCACTGTAGGAGATCCAAAATATGAATTTTCCAGTTAAGTTTCACATTTGTATGTGCACCCAAAAACTTAGTATGCTCTACTCTGGCTACTAACTTCTGTTGATGTGTTATATTTATTGAAGGAACTGTACTCCTTCCAGCAGAAAATAGGATGTTCTGTGTTTTTTCAAAGTTCAGAGCAAGCCTATTTGCAGAAAACCAATTAATAACTTTTCCAAAGACATTATTTGTATCATTTTCTATTGGACTTTCTTTTACTGGATTAATAACAATGCTTGTATCATCAGCAAAAAGTGTCAGTTTAGCTTCTTGTTCCAGATAAGAAGGGAGGTCATTCATACATATCAAGAACAGAAGGGGGCCTGTGATCTGACTCTGTGGAATATCTAATGTGATTTCACATCAGTTAGATTAAGTGGCAAACTTCTTTGAATCACTTAAACCACATAAAGAAACTTTTTGCTTCCTGTTCTGTAGATTTAACTTAAACCACTCATGTGCTATTCCATTTATACTGCAGAATTGTAATTTCTGTAACACAATGTCATGCTTTGGATATGTCACAAAAAAATCCTATTTGTGACATTTTATTATTTAAAAACTCTATTATGCGGGCAGTGAAACTGTATATTGCTGTCTTAGTGGAACTGTATTTTTGAAATCCGAATTGTGACTTGTTGAGTATCTCATTATGCTGAGATGGTTAACCACTCTTGAGTACTTTACTTTCTCAACAATTTTTGAAAATGCTGTAAGCAATGATACTGGCCAGTAATTAGTGACATCTGTGGTGTCCCCTTTTTTGTAGAGTGGCTTGACAATGGCATATTTTAACCTGTCTGGGAAAATACCTTGAGCTAGTGATACATTACATATGTGATTCAGAACGTCAGCTGTAACTGCTCCACATTGTTTCAGTCTCTTGTTAGAAATGTCATCCACTCCAATAGAACACTTATTTTTCAAAGATTTAATAATTTTCCTTATTTCACAAGAGATTGTTTGGTGAAAATTAATCTGACTAAGATTTCTCAAAGAGTTAGAACAAACATCAAGAAAAAGGATATATAGAAGTTGGAACAAAATATGGGAAAAAGTGATAGAGTGCAGACTAACAGATTGGAAAAAATGGGACTCCTGCAAAAAGGAGAGAGGCTGGAACACATTCACTGAGATCATGCAACAGACATAAAAACAGGAAACAGAACCAAACTTCAGACAGAACAAAGCTAGGGAATTCTACAAAGTTTCCAAAGAAGAAATAAGTGGGTACAAGCAGGTGAGCCTTGTCATCAAAGATTCTACAGGCTAATTGATTACCAAGGATGAAGACAACTGCCAGTCACTAGCAAAGTACTTCAAGAATCTTGAGGAACCAACATGACAACTAATTTTCAGAAAATCTCAAAAGGAAAACCCACCTTCAGAACCACAGTCACTGCATCAAATTGAACAACATGTTGGGCAGCTGAAAAACAATAATAGAGCAACAGGTGAAGACAGGATATCAGCTGAGATGTGAAAACTGGGAGGGAATCATTTATGAGGTTATTGAAGTTAATAAAAGAAACATAAATCACGAGTCTTTTACAGAGAAATGAAGAGCAGAATTAAAAGCTTCGAGGCAAAAGAACCCTTTGTAATAGGACAAGATGGCACAATAAAAATTGGCAAGAAAGAGTTGTGTGAGGAAATGACTAGGTATTTTAGGGATTTGCTGAAAGCAGAAGCACCGACAGTAAAGTGGACACACTAATGCTCTAGGGACGAAAGTCAGGATAATCTAGACAATGCACCCACCAGGGCAGAAGTAGAGGAAGCAATTAAAAACCTCAAAAACAACAAGGCATCAGACAATGATGGTATCTGATTTAATCCAGGACATTGGCACAAAGATTGGTAAGCAGGAACTTTACACAAGCAGCTCCCCTCCCCTTGCCAGCCAAATAATAACAGCAAAAATTTTCCATCACCAAGATTCAAATTGCACAAGTGCACTGTACCAATGACAACTACAGAGGCAGGTACAGACTAAATGTGATACCAGAAATCCCTGGAAAATTACATATGAGGTTTGTAACAGCTCTTTTTCCTATTAATGTGACTTTTTACTTATTGTGTAACCCTTGATGGTCTCCTACTCTGTAGCCTCTTTCTTATAGACAGATTTATTTATTTCTTGTTCCACAGATCCATAATGTAAACAGACCACATGACATGGAAAGAGACAATTTTACAAACTTTCTGTGTTCATTACACAACTATGCACTTGGGATTAAGTCACTAGTACTAATTAATTAAATGTGAACATGTTATGCATGTTCTGACATAAAAATAAGATGAAGTACACTAAACACATCAGGCATGCACTACACATCAGAGGCTGCTACTCAGTTAGCTGACTCTGTATGGTGTGCACACAAGGGTTTTTTGGATCAGGCAACTCTCTATCAAATCCAGATAATTATAGCTATAGGAAACCCAGAAGTATCAGTGTAAGATTCAAAGAAATACCTCCCACATGTGAGAGTGTTAAAATCGTAATGGTAAACTGCTGAAGCATTTGCAACAAAGTGCCAGAGATTGAAGTGCTCATGAAAAACAGTGAAGCTCAAACAAACTAGGTACAGAAAGCTGGTTGAAACCTGAAACTGACAGCAGTGAGATTTTTGGGAAAATCTGAGTGTATATCGAAAGGATAAACAAATGGGAAATGGAGGTGGTGTATTTGTTGCAGTAGACAAGAAACTCAAATTCTCTTAGATAGAAACTGAAGCTGCATGTGAGACTGTTTGGGCAAGACTCAATATCAGGAGTGGGTATAAAATGATAACTGGATGCTTCTATCACCATCCAGACTCATCTCCTGATGTAACTGAAAACTTTTGAGAAAACCTCAGTTCTCTTGTACATAAGTTTCACAATCATACTGTAATCATGAGTGAAGACTTTAATCACAATTCTATTACTGCTGGGTATGATAAGACATCATGTGAAAAATTACTAAATGTCATCTCTGAAAACTACCTAGCACAGATAGTTATGGACCTCACAAATGATGGAAATATATTGGATCTAATGGCAGCAAATAGGCTGACCTCTTTGAAGATGTCCATGTTGAAATTGGTATCAGTGACCATGACACAGTTTTGGCAACAATGATTATCAAAGTACAAAGAACAACTAAAACAAGCAGACATATATGTTCAATAAAATAGATAGAAAATCAGTAATGTGATATCTCAGTGAGAAACTTCAAACTTTCAGCACAGTGCAGGAGCATGTAGAGGAACTATGACTCAAATTTAAAAGAATAGTTGACTATGCACTGGATAAATATGTACCCAGTAGAACAGTCATAATGGGAGCATGTAAGGAAACTTCTAAAGAAACAGAGATTACTCCTAATAGGTGTAAAACAAAGCATAGGGATATAAATATAGAGATACTGAATGAAATGTGTCTGGCTGTCAAGAGAGCAATGCATGAAGCCTTCAGTGATTACCATAGCAGAATTCTTCTTCTTTTGCTACTGCCTTAGCCCCACATCATGTGTTGGGTCGGCAGGGCTAAGTATGAACTTGACATGGTTAATTTTAAGGGGTATCCAGATGCCCTTCCTGCTGCCACCCCATACTCCTCAGGATGGAATTAGTGTACCCCAGCTGTCTGCATCTAGTGTAAATCATGAAAGAGTGTGAATGCATTTCAAATGTCTGCGAGTCATGTAACAGAAGTGAGACATGGTGACCAGCCCGGTATTCACCTAGTGGGATGTGGAAAACCGCCTAAAAACCACATCCAGGCAGGCCGGTACACCGACCCTTGTCGGTACTCTGTCAAGCAGATACGATCCAGGGCTGCTGCGTGCCTACCCGAGTCCAGAAAGCAGTGCGTTAGCGCTCTCGCCTACCCTGGTGGGTAGACTACCATAGCAGAATTCTGTCAGATGATATTTCACAGAACCCAAAGAAATTTTGGTCACACATAAAGTGTGTTAGTGGCACCAAAGTTAGTGACCAGTCTCTCATGAGTAAGACAGGAACAGAAATTGAGGATAACAAAGCAAAAGCTGAAATGCTCAACTCCACTTTCAAATGTTCCTTTATAATGGAAAACCCCAGAGAATTGTCGCAACTTAATCCTCATACACTGAAAAGATGAATGAAATAAGTATTAGTATTAGTGTTGTTGAGAAACAGCTGAAATCAATAAAACTGAACAAAAATCCAGGGCCCAATGAAATCCATATCAGATTATATATTGAATTTGTGGCTGAGTTAGCCCCTCCTCTAACTATAATCTATAAACTATAATCTTGGAAAAAAGCACAAGTCACACCTGTCTACAGGAAGGGTAGTAGAAGTGATCCACAAAACTACAAATATATTTGACATTGATCTGTGAGATGTCCTGAACAGAATGATGTCCTCAGTCCCAACCAATGTGAATTCTGAAGACATCGATTATGTGAAACCCAATTCTTACTTTTCTAATACGACATACTGAAAGCTTTGGATCTATGCAGTCAGGTAGATGCAGTATTTCTTGATTTCTGAAAAGCTTTCGAGCCAGTACCACACCTACGCTTATTGTTGAAAGTACAGTCACATGGGTTATCAAGTTAAATTTGTGACTTGATTGAGGACTTGTTGGTGGGGAGGACATAGCATGTTATCTTGGATGGAGAGTCATTGTCAGATGTAGAGGTAACTTCGGGTATGCCCGAGGGAAGTGTGTTGAACCCTTTCTGTTCATATTATATATTAATGACCTTGTGGACAATATTAATGGCAATATCAGACGTTTTGCAGATGATGCAGTTATCTAAAATAAAGTGCTGTCTGAAAGAAGATGCATGATTATTTAGTCAGTTCTTGATAAGATTTCAAAGTGGTGCAAAGCTTGGCAACTTGTTTTAAATGTTTAGAACTGTAAAATCGTGCACTTCACAAAATCAAAAAACCTAATATCCTATGACTATAATATCAATAAGTCATTGTTGTAATCATCCAATGCATATAAATACCTGGATGTAACACTTCGTAGGGATATGAAATGAAATGGTCACAGAGGCTCAGTCATGAGTAAAGCGCGTGTTAGACTTCAGTTTATTGGTAGAATACTGGGGAAGTGCAATCTGTGTACAAAGGAGACAGTTTACAAATAACTCGTGCAACTTGTTGTAGAATATTGCTCAAGTGTGTGAGAACCATACCAAATAGGACTTAAAGGGATATTGAATGTATGTAGAGAAGGGCAGCATGAATGGTCATGGGTTTGTTTGATTTGTGTGAGAGTGGCCCAGAAATAGTGAAGGAACTGAGCTGAAAGATTCTTAAAGATAGATGTAAACTATCTCAAGAAAGTTTAGTAACAAAGTTTCAAGAACCAAGTGTAAATGACAACTCTAGTAATATACTACACCCCCTATACAATGCTCACATATGGATTATGAGGCATTCAAACAATCATTCTTCCTGCATTCCATATGTGGATGGAATGAAAAGAAACACTAACAACTGGTACAATGGGATGTACACGCTGCCATGAACTTCACAATGGTTTGCACAATATACATGTAGATGTAGAATACTGCACAACACAACACCACCTGTACATAGTAGGATGAGAGTTACAAATTGCCTCCCCCTAATGTTGCATTTTTCATACTTTATGTATGACATTTATACATAATATAGACTGCACCAAAATAATACAGGAGGTCTGTATAAACTGTGTAATAAAATTGTTCTGAATTTACTTTATAGTTTCAGTTTTTACATCAAAAAGTGCATTAACTGTGAAATGAATGCAGATGTTGTGCTTCACTAGCAGCTCAATCTGTTCACAATTTTGGGTTTGTCAGTTCCCGACCAAATTGTCAAGTTCCTGCATAACATAGAGCTGTTATGGTGCAGATTAGTCTGTCACCAAAATCAAACGTATCACATTCTGCTCTGTATTAGTGGGTAGTTAATTCTCACAGCTTTTCTTAGTGTCAAAGTTTTTATTCCTCTGAGGTCCATAATTTTAATAATGCACTTACTTTGCCCCTAGTGTTCAGTGTATTTATCTTAGGGTTTTTCTGCTATAAACCAGGTCATTTGTTTCTTTTAAAACAGATAAATATGTTTTTGACTTGTATATTTGTCCAGTATGTATTTAGTTAGTCATATGACTATTTTTTAAGCAGACTATTCTAGATTAGGCTGCAGTGAATTGTTATTCAAACACATTAGATAAACTAATAAATATAAAACATACCAATCGCACAAACTCATCCCACTCCAAGTAGCCATTCTGGTCCTGATCAGCTTTTCTCAGAATTTCTTTAACAGCAACATCAGGAATATCTCTTTCATATGATGCACTTCTGATGATATTCTTCAGCTCTGTGAGCGATATTCGCCCATCATTATTCAAATCATACTTGTTGAAGATTCTCCGCCAGTGCTGCAAGTGAAATGATTTGCATAAAAATGTCTGTATAATTGTACAATGGTAACGTGAAAGTAGAGCAACAAACATAGAAAAAGTATTACTGGATGAAGAGGAACTTCGGTCTCCTCTGGATGCTGCCTCAGTTCAATGCCTTCACCAGCCGACATATTCGCTTCCTGAAAAATGAAATGATTCTGTTTGACCCAGAAGGTCGAGCTGCATATTTTATGTTATCCTATTTTGATTCATGCCAGCGGGATAGTGAGTTTCATACATTCATTCTTTTATTCGTTCATACATATCACGCCCCATGAAACCTATAATGAAGGAGATCCTTTAGGGGTGTGAAATGAGCTAAATTATACATACACTGGCATCTGTACGCCAACCTTCAATCTAACAAATAGAAAGATAGACAACAGTCTTAGATTCATTTAAATTCGATTCTAATGTTTAACAGCCAGTCTAAAGTAAAAAGATTTAATAGCATCACAGAAGGGACTTTTGGCGTAATTTGTGTTTACACTACGGTAAATTATCGAGCAGACTGGACGTTATCCCCGTTTTGCTAAACATTCTTCCTCTGGCGGTGGGGCGGAAAACGAATAACATAACTTTAAGCTGACAATGTTAAATTCTGTTCACGATGTATTAACTTACTTAAAACCAGTGTAAGAACTCTCTTACAATGCAAATCAGTAAAACTGGTAAGCACCGTTGAACAGATCACTTTGTTTCAATAAAGCTCCTAGGACACGTGGGAAAGACGTTACTCACGCTAACACTAAAACGTACTCGCACGATGGGAGTCTGTAGTAACTTAGCTGCGCCCGTGTGTCTTCACACACTAACTTATCTTATCTGTGCGTTTAGGATTTCTACGAAGAACATGCCTCACCTTTGCGACCAAACAGCGACACTCTTAGTAACGTTTCAGACCTATGAGATAACCATATTTTTACCCCGGAAGTAAGTGTTATCAGATTTGTGAAGTGTATATCGGTACGCCGGGGTGAGTCACTTTCGTCTGACCATTCAAACTTTCCACGCCGTTGACAAATGAATAAAGCAACTTGTCGCGCGCTCACAGACAGCGCTGTCGCAGTTAATTTATTACAAGAGTACACTGCCTCTGACCGAAGCGCGCACATCGTGTTCTAAACCATATAAATTCTCTTGGGCTGCCAGAAAGTCGTTCATCTAACGCACATACCCAACACTTTTGGACCTGTTAAATGTGTAATATTTGTTCTGATATCAATCGCTAATTTTTTTAAAATGATTTAAATACGGCTTTCTGACAATAAGTGATGACCTACGTCAGGGAAACATACGGAACTACGCTCATTTCACTTTCTCCCGCCTAGACACCCTTATCTGACTGCGCTTGCTGTAACAAATCCTTTTTACCCCAACTTTTGGAATTAAGCATTGCAAATTTCCATCTCTGTATCTCACTTTCCTTACTTTTTATTCCGTTCCACAAACCTAGCTACTTGGTGTTCGCCAGCTAACCTGGAAACATCCTCCAGCTGATAGACAGAGGTATCAACGTCACTGTGCAGCTTACCAGCGGCCTCCTACAAAATAGTCGTCGTTTCATCTAAATTATATGCTTTTAGTTATATCAGCTATAAGAATATCACAGTGGGTAACGATAACTGACACAAGAGAAATTACGTGATAACACAAGCGAAAGCGTTCCATAAAAACATGGATGTGCAAACGAACCTTTGCGAGATAATTGCGAATGAGTGACCGCAACGACTGCAGTTTGTAATACTATCCCAGTAGTACAAATTTCTTTAAAATAGAAGCTACATCTTGAAAACTGAAAAGTTTCCAGAAGGGTGGAAACTAGCATTAATCCACCCGTTACATGAAAAGTCAGCAATTTTCAATGACTGTCACTTCTCCCAGTGGCATTTAAACTATTATCAAAAGTTTTCTTAGACAGAGTTGTAGAAACTGTAGACAAACAATTGGGAGAATATCACCGGAAGACCCTGCACACAACAGAGTTTTAACTTAAAATCAATAATTCGCTAAAGAATGTTAACCAGCAAACCTATAACAGTATCATTTATCGATTTCAAAAAAGTAATTCTGTAGGCAGAGAAACATTAGACAAAAACTCATTAGAGAATTTGGTGGTAAAGCAAAATAAGCAAACCTAAACCGAGAAACTTTTACAAATACGACATCTAAAGTTAAATTTATGGGAAAAGTATCTCAGATCTCAGCTATTTGAAATAAAAAAAAAAGTTCAGATGTGTGTGAAATCTTATGGGACTTAACTGCTAAGGTCACCAGTCCCTAGGCTTACACATTACTTAACCTAAACTATCCTAAGGACACACACACACACACACACACACACACACACACATACCCATGCCCGAGGGAGGACTCGAACCTCCGCCGGGGCCAGCCGCACAGTCCATGACTGCAGCGCCTTAGGTCGCTCGGCTAATGCGGTGCTCGGCAAGGGGATGGTTTATCAGTTAGACAAGGAGACGGTTTATCGCCTTTACTTTTTATCTGCGTCTTAGAAAAAATGTAAGGATCTGGAATTTGAAGCTAAAGAATCACAAAACTGAACGAGTAATTCTAGAAAGGAAAACAAATGGAATTAAGATAAACTGATTGGCTTTTGCAGGCGATTTTGCAAGACTTCAAGAATACCTTCTCCAGTTATTCAAACAAATCTTCTGAAAGAAATAGCAAATAGATCTGTTCTCAAAATTTAAGCTGAAAAAAATTCATGACAAACATAAAAAATGCGCCAAAACTCATAGAAATACAAATAGGTGAAACAGAGCTAGTAAACAAATTCAAATATCTTGGAGAATCTGTACAAAAGAAGGGACTAGAAAAATGTGCAGTACATGTAAGAGTTATCAAAATGGAGAGCGCGTTTGGTTTGACAAAGAATATTTGCAACAAGAAATACACGTCAAGAAAAAAAACTAAAACACTATACCACAGTGGTACGATCAGAAGGTTTATATGGATGTGAATGCCCAACAATGAACTATAAGCTGGACAGAACAGAGGTTCTTGAAACACTGATAGAAAAATAACCGATGCAATACAAACTACAGATGACTGGAAAATGAGAAGTAATGAGGTCTACAAAAATACAGAGAAAATATCAAAAGTAATGGTTAAAAGAAAAGTAATCTTTTTTGGACTCCTCTACCGAATGAATGAGAACAGGCTCATGAAACAAATATTCCTTGTTTCTGGAAGAAGAAATCGACAGTAGCGGTGTATTACAGAAATAAGGAAAGATCTAGAAAGAAACAATATCAAAGAAGCGGAAATACCAGACAGAAATCTTTTAACAAAATTCTTTTTTCTGTGCGCGGAGCATACAACAGCTACCACCTTCGTACATTGGCTAAAGACCTGGCAGAGAACCCGAAAAAAATCTTGTCCTATATAAAATCGCTAAGCGGATCTAAGATTTCCATCCAGTCACTCGTTGATCAGTCTGGTTTGGCAGTAGCAGATAGCAAAAAGAAGTCCGAAGGTTTAAATGCCACCTTGAAGACATCGTTCACGCAGGAGAATCGTACTACCGTACCGTCATTTGACCATTGCACAGAGTTCCGTATGGATGACATAGTAATAAGCATCCCTGGCGTAGAGAAACAACTGAAACAGTTGACAATAAATAAGTCGCCAGGTCTGGATTAAATTTCAATTTCCAATTCGTTTTTTTTTTTAAAAAAAAAAGTTCATTAGCCCCTTACTCAGTTTGCATTTATCGCGAAACTCTCCACCTGCGCAAATTGTCAAGCTACTGGAAAAAAGTACAGGTGCCTCCATTGTATAAGAAGGGTAAAAGAACGGACCCGCAAAGTTACAGACCACTATTCTTCGAATAAACTTCCTAGAGACCGGAAAGATCATGTCTATTAATCAGCACGGCCTTAGAACGTATCGTTCGTGAGAAACCCATCTTGCTCCATTCTCACATGATACATTGCGCATTATGGATGAAGGGAAACAGACAGACTCCATATTTCTAGATTTCCGAAAAGCATTCGACACGGTACCCCACTGCAGACTCTTAACGAAGGTACGAGCATACTGGCACGAAGACTTCTTAAGTAATAGAATCCAGCACGTTGTCCTAGAAATCGAGTGTTAGTCGGAGGCAGGGGTAACATCAGGGGCGCCCCATGCAAGTATCGGAACATAGCTATTTTCTATAGACCTAAATGATCTGGCGGACAGGGTGGGCAGCAATCTGCGGTTGTTCGCTGATGATGCTGTGATGTACAAAAGGGCGTTCAAAAAGTTTTGCATAGTCGTCTATAATTTTTTTATTTTTTGCAGGAGGAGAATGAAATTCTTTGTGAACACACTTGGAACATTTACCTATAAATTGGTATATAGAAGTATTTTCTTTTATTTACAGGTGAGCCATTATGGATCGTGAAGTAGATGCCAGTTTGCGACAACGGTCGGTGATCGAGCGCCTCTTCAAGACTGGCGATGACTCTGCTACATCGATTCACAGGAAGCTGCTTCCTGTTTATGGGGAGGACACAGTGTATCGCAGCAGTATCCAGTGGTGGTTGCAGAGGTTTAAAGAAGGTGATTTCTCTCTACTAGACAATCTACGATGCGACAGACCATCGACGACAGTGAATGATGAGAATAAGGAGACCATTGATCAAATCATCCAAAATGACAGATGTGTGAGGACACGGCAGCGTGCTGAAATGACTCGTTTGTCATTGTATAATGTTGTATCACTGGTACCGTCACTAGGGTACGTTGGGTGCCTAGATTGTTGACAAGAGAAATGAAAACGATGATGAAGAATGTGTGCGAGGGTTTCATGAAGACCTTTACTGAAGAGTGACAACAGTGTTTCGACGGCGTCATTACCCAGGATGAAACATGGCTGTTTTCGTCCGAACCTGAGAGCAATACCCAATCCATAGAGTGGCGTTATCCGGGTTCCCCTCGGAAGAAGAAACCAAGACTTTCACGAACAGCAGGCTGAAAGGTGATGGCATCCTTCTTCTGGGATCAGTGTGGTGTCATTTTCATTGACTTTTTGGAACCTGGCTCGACAATTAACCGGGACCGTTACTGTTTGTCATTGGACAAGCTGCGACGTGCCATCAAGACCCACAGACCACAGCTTCAGGGTCAGTTCATCAGACTGCACCATGGCAATGTCAAACCCCATAAAGTCCTTATGACGCAGGAGAAAGTCAGGAAAATGGGCTGGAAAATTGTTCCTCACCTTCCCTACAGTCCGGACTTGGTTCCGTCTGATTTTTACCTCCTTGGTCGTCTGAAGGTCCACCTGCGTGGTAAAATATTTGATAGTGAGTAAGACCTGATTTCCTGTGTCAAGCGATGGTGTAAAAGTCAATCACCAGAATTTTACCATAATGCATTTACCTCATGGAAGGAACGTTGCGCCAGATGTGTCACAGCTGAAGGAGGCTACATTGAGTAGGCTCAGTGTATAGCTAAATGTTCCAAGTATGTTCACAAAAAATTTCATTCTCCTCCTGCAAAAAATAAAACAAAATAGAGGCGACTTTGCAAAACGTTTTGAACGCCCTTTGTATAGGAAGGTGTCGACTATCAGTGATTAGTTTGTGTGACGAATGGAAACTGGCTCAGAATGTTGAAAAATGTTACTTAACGCGGATGAGTAGCAAAAACGAACCCGTAATGTTCGGATACAGCATGAGTAGTGTCCTGCTGGACATAGTCACATTTAAATATCTGGGTGTAACATTGCAAAGCGATATGAAATGGAACGAGCATGTGAGGATTGCGGTAGCAAAGGTGAATGATCGACATCGGTTTATTGGGTGAATTTTAGGAAAGTGTGGTTCATCTGTAAAGAAGACCGAATGTAGGGTGCTAGTGCGACCCGTTCTTGAGTATTCCTCGAGTGTATGGGATCCACACCATGTCGGATTGTAAGAAGACATCGAAGCAGTTCAGAGGCGAGCTGCTAGATTTGATTTGTTACCGGTCGGATCGATCAGCATGCAAGTGTTACGGAAGTGGGTATCCCTGGAGGAAAGAAGACATTCATTTCGAAGAACACAACTAAAAAGTTTAGGGAACCGGCGCTTGAAGCTGATTGCAGAACAATCCTACCGCCGCAAACATACGCTTCGCGTAGGGACCACGAAGATAGGATATAAGAAATTAGGGCTCATACGGAGGCATATAGACTGTCGTTTTTCCCTCGCACTATTTACAGCTGGAACAGGAAAGGAAACGACTATACTGTGTTCATCATAAGAATAAATCTGATGTAAACATTACACCATATATTCTTCTGTGTTTGCTAGAATCTAATTGGATTTCTTTTCACGTGGACCAGAAGCCAAGCTGTCTCGAGTACAGTCAAGTACGATCATAAGAATACGTTTTATCCTGTGTTTCACGAACACAGATTGAGCGATAATGCGGGACAACAGTTTTACCGGCGTGTTTAACTTGGACAGCACTGGCGAGCCAGCTGGTCCAACTAAACTGCAATGATGTGAACAGTTGCAGATCAGATGTAAAAAGAGACGAGCCGAGAAACAATATAGACTCGAATGTCATTTAATTTTTAAAGAGAGTGAAATAATATTCGGTAAAACTCCAGCACTACCACACGCTTCTTAGGTGACCAGACGGAAAGCATAAAATACTCTCGTTCTTTCCTAACATAGTATTCTAATTACAATCAAAAGTGATGAAATTCCTAACTTAAACAAATGGTAATTATTCTGAGCGAGCTGTGTGATGTAAAAGCATACTTCAGAGATTTCATCGTATTATTGAATACTGAAGCCACTGAAGGTATTGATTACAATCAGTCGTCTGGCAATCTCTTAGTTCCTTCCTTATCCGAATCCGAGAAGTACATTTCAGATCTGGAGCTGTCATCTGCTACGTTGATAACGAGTCGATCAACAACACAATCCACGAAGCCATCCAGGCGCCGCATTTTCTCCTCTTCTTTTATGACGTACCGTGCTATATTCCGCCAGTGTTCAGCTGCGTCGTGTGAAAAAGCAACGTGCGTTAATTCCAGTACGTCTGGCAGTTTAACAGTTTTGTTACTTCTCGCGAAAAAACCCTTAACTTGGTTCTAAATCAGTTCTATTTGTTTAATATTGTAATGGTACGGTGGCAAATGTAATAATGCAGTATTTTTATGGTGTGCTCGATGCTGTGAAAATGATTGTTTTCCGTGTTTCTACGACACTTATCACTCTGGTTCGTGTGACACTACATATGTGGTGTAAAACACTGGTCATAGTCCAAAAGAAGAGTATTTGGTTTTTCATTTTTCCCTAAAAATTAAATTATTTTTTCTAAATTTAAGTAACCTTTATTAACAATATTTCATAAAATATCGATAATCAAGAATTAATATCTAAAATGAAAACAGGAATTTCGCATGCATATAATTAGAAACAAGAAGATGTGTGTTATTCATAAAACATAATGATGAAATTTACAATAACGAGTTGTCGATATTTCAAATTGAACGAAAAAAAAAATATCTGAGCAAGGTGAGACGAACCAACGATCAATGACCTGCAGTCTACTACGCTACTGACCCCGCTGTATAAACAGTATTCATTTGCGTCTCAACTGTATCAAATACAGTCACTCTGGAAAGTTCAAAACCGATTTTTTCTGTAAATTTATGAAAAACGGTAAGAACAACCTATGTTTCAGCACTTTTTAACCGTATTCCACACTCGTGTTTCACTACAGAGCAGGAAGCAACCTCAGCCATTTTCATACCGCGTATTAACAGCGCAACAATCAGGGCACAACAGTACAGAGACGGTGACTGTACAGGAGTTCTGAAGTAAAAACTACACACCTAAAGCGTGATTAAAAAAATTGATGGCTGTTAATACATTAGAATATCTTAAAGTTTCATTTAACGTAATTTAGCAATAAGATATCAAGTACATAAGTAAGACCTACTTCCAAGAGCGTAACAACTCATGTGGTATGGCTTCTGACCAATCATCGCGTTTATGTTTGTTTGCATCAGGTTTATTGTTATGACGAACAGAGTATAGTAGTGGTAAAGCGTACCCTCCACCAAGCACCCTGAGGTGGCTTGTGGAGTATGTATGTAGATGTATATAGAAGAATGAAACATTGAATTTAGAAGGCTTTCATTGCAGAGGAAATAAGAAATCGGGAACAACATGAGCAGAAGAAAGGAAAAGACAACATGGGGAGAACATGAAGAAATAATGAAAAAATAGAAAACAACAAGAAAAAAAGAGGATTCGAGGGTGTTACGTGATCCTAGCTGGTCAGTACGAAAATAATAAACAAATAACTAGTTAGTTAAGATCTCATCCAATTTGGTCTAAAATTGCATCTATAAGGCATGCAGAGCTGTATGGACGGGGTGGTGAGATAGACCCCCATCAAAGGTACAGGCACACAGGGTGCGCAAAAACTTATCAATAAAATAAGCAAGAAAGAAAGGCCTATCGAATAGGCATCTGCCAATAACATGGGTTACCTAGCAATAATGCGTTTCTTTCACATAGCTGCGTGAGTAGGGGGACAAGGGCAGTGTGGCCCCACTCTGCATTTTTGCCAAATGTATTCCAGATGGCGGCGATAGACATGGCAACGTTGCAATGACATCATGGTGGGAAGTACAAATTTTGGCAGAAATATAAGTTAATTGGGCTACCTCCACTAACCTAACCCCCCTCCTCCCTCCCACCCTTCCCCCAGATAATGGCAGGAAGTTCAAATTTTTTCCAAAAAAGATCACTTTGGGCTACCTCCACTAACCTAAGTCATCCGAACGTTACCACTTCCTAGGGATCAGTAGGAAAAGGACTCAGCCTTTTCTGAGCTGCTGGATAGGATGGACTTAAGTCTTTATTTTGCAGGCAGTGTTTATTTAAACAATTTGAGGCAGTAGCTCTGTGCAGTGTGTCCACCTTGAGGCCTGGAGTCCAGCTGACCTAGTGCACAGTACCGCCACCAGAGAATGCTGTCGTCCCTTCTGTGACGTAATCCAAGATGGCGGTCTGTGGGAAAAATGGTGGGAAAAGGACTCAGTCTGTTCTGGGGTGCTGGATAGGAAGCAGTGTACTTTATTTATTTTGGAACAATTTATTTAGGGATGGATTTCACGTAGATTATTTATTAGACTGATACAAAACACTTGTTCTGACTTGCTTGGGGTCACAATACACCGCCTACAGACCTGAAAACTACTCATAAGTCACTGAAATATTGTATAACACTGATGTGCAGACACGAAAACAACTCGTAAATTATCAAATAGTGCATGTAAAACGCTTTGCAGACATGCTCACTAATTCTAGACTGTCCAAATAATGAATTGCACAGCCTATGGACCAGTTCACCAAATAATGCAACAGACACGTCCACTACACAAGAAATTGTCAAAATAATGCATGTAACACATTCTGTCAACATGCCCACAGCGCTTAAACACCCGAAAATAATCTAGTGCACAAACAGTCATTGCACATAAAAAACGTTTTCGAACTTTCGCCAACCGCAACGTATCAGAGGCTCCAATGTGCACATGCGCTGACACTGCCGTGAGTCACTGCGGGACAGATGAAAGCCAGGGTGCGAGCCATTACTCTCAGGCCGTTGTCACCTACAGTCAGCAGGTGAAAGTCACGTCTATTTTTTAGTATACAGTTAGAGTGTTATACTGATGTCACATTGTTGTTGTTGTTGTTTTGTGGTCTTCAGTCCTGAGACTGGTTTGATGCAGCTCTCCATGCTAATCTATCCTGTGCAAGCTTCTTCATCTCCCAGTACTTACTGCAACCTACATCCTTCTGAATCTGCTTAGTGTATTCATCTCTTGGTCTCCCTCTACGATTTTTACCCTCAACGCTGCCCTCCAATACTAAACTGGTGATCCCTTGATACCTCAGAACATGTCCTACCAACCGATCCCTTCTTCTTGTCAAGTTGTCCCACAAACTTCTCTTCTCCCCAATTCTATTCAATACTTCCTCATTAGTTTTGTGATCTACCAAATGGTTCAAATGGCTCTGAGCACTATGGGACTTAATATCTGAGGTCATCAGTCCCCTAGAACTTAGAACTACTTAAACCTAACTAACCTAAGGACATCACACACATCCATGCCCGAGGCAGGATTCGAACCTGCGACCGAAGCGGTCGCGCGGTTCCAGACTGAAGCGCCCAGAACCGCTCAGCCACACTGGCCGGCTATGTGATCTACCCATCTAATCTTCCGACATAAATAAGAGACAAGTCACCCTCTGGACATGCAAGTGTTTACCATTGCTGGTGTGATGCCTTTCTACCTGTGGTTCAGCGAATACCTAATTGCCGAGCAACTCACCCTCGCAGATGCAGCTAAAAGGTTATCAGTGTTATACTGATGTCACTGATGTCGCTGTTGTAGGAGCTTCCATGATGTCTCAGCTTGTCCGCTTGGAAATTCTTGTCCTAACAGAAGCTGTTTACAAAAATAGCCCAGAATAACGCTGAATGCATTTCTCCTGCTGGTCATAACGTGACATGCCATCCATCATGTGTTACCCTTCCTGGAAATCGTTCTGCTTTCCACAAACATCTACATCCATACTCCGCAAGTCGCCTGACGGTGTGTGGCGGAGGGTACCTTGAGTACCTCTATACGAGATCTCCCTTCTATTCCAGTTTCGTATTGTTCGTGGAAAGAAGGATTGTTGGTATGCCTCTGTGTGGGCTCTAATCTCTCTGATTTTATCCTCGTGGTCTCTTCGCGAGATATACGTAGGAGGGAGCAATATACTGCTTGACTCCTCGGTGAAGGTATGTTCTCGAAACTTCACCAAAAGCCCGTACCGAGCTACCGAGCATCTCTCCTGCAGAGTCTTCCACTGGAGTTTAAATATCATCTCCGTAACGCTTTCGCGATAACTAAATTATCCTGTAACGAAGCGCGCTACTCTCCGTTGGATCTTCTCTATTTCTTCTATCAACCCTATCTGGTACGGATCCCACACTGCTGAGCAGTATTAAAGCAGTGGGCGAACAAGCGTACTGTAACATGCTTCCTTTGTTTTCGGATTGCATTTCCTTAGGATTCTTACAATGAATCTCAGTCTGGCATCTGCTTTACCGACCATCAACTTTATATGATCATTCCATTTTAAATCACTCCTAATGCGTACTCCCTGATGCGTACTGCTTCCAGTTGCTGATCTGCTATATTGTAGCTAAATGATATGGGATCTTTCTTCCTATGTATTCGCAGCACATTACACTTGTCTACATTGAGATTCAATTGCCATTTCCTGCACCATATCAGTTCGCTGCAGATTCACCTGCATTTCAGTACAATTTTCCATTGTTACAACCTCTCGATATACCACAGCATCATCCGCAAAAAGCCTCAGTGAGCTTCCGATGTCATCCACAAGGTCATTTATGTATATTGTGAATAGCAACGGTCCTACGACACTCCCCTGCAGCACACCTGAAATCACTCTTACTTCGGAAGACTTCTCTCCATTGAGAATGACATGCTGCGTTCTGTTATCTAGGAACTCTTCAATACAATCACAAAATTGGTCTGATAGTCCATATGCTCTTACTTTGTTCATTAAACGACTGTGGGGAACTGTATCGAACGCCTTGTGGAAGTCAACAAACACGGCATCTACCTGGGAACCCTTGTCTATGGCCATCTGAGTCTCGTGGACGAATAGCGCGAGCTGGGTTTCACACGATCGTCGTTTTCGTAACCCATGCTGATTCCTACAGAGTAGATTTCTAGTATCTAGAAAAGTCATTATACTCGAACATAATACGTGTTCCAAAATTCTACAGCTGGTCGACGTTAGAGATATAGGTCTATAGTTCTGCACATCTGTTCGACATCCTTTCTTGAAAACGGGGATGACCTGTGCCCTTTTCCAATCCTTTGGAACGCTATGCTCTTCTAGAGATCTACGGTACACCGCTGCAAGAAGGGGGCAAGTTCCTTTGCGTACTCTGTGTAAAATCGAACTGGTATCCCATCAGGTCCAGCGGCCTTTCCTCTTTTGAGCGATTTTAATTGTTTCTCTGTGCCTCTGTCGTCTATTTCGATATCTACCAATTTGTCATCTGTGCGAAAATCTAGAGAAGGAACTACAGTGCAGTCTTCCTCTGTGAAACAGTTTTGGAAAAAGACATTTAGTATTTCGGCCTTTAGTTTGTCATCCTTTGTTTCAGTACCATTTTGGTCACAGAGTGTCTGGATATTTTGTTTTGTTCCACCTACCACTTTGGCATTTCTTAGGATTTTCTGCCAAGTCAGTACATAGAACATTACCTTCCAATTCACTGAACGCCTCTCGAATAGCCCTCCTCACATTACATTTCGCGTCGCGTAATTTTTGTTTGCCTGCAAGGCTTTAGCTATGTTTATGTTTGCTGTGAAGTTCCCTTTGCTTCCACAGCAGTTTTCTAACTCGGTTGTTGTACCACGGTGGCTCTTTTCCATCTCTTACCATCTTGCTTGGCACATACTCATCTAACGCATATTGTACGATGGTTTTGAACTTTGTCCACTGATCCTCAACACTATCTGTAGTTGAGAAAAAACTTTTGTGTTGAGCCGTCAGGTACTCTGAAATCTGCTTTTTGTCACTCTTGCTAAACAGAAAAATCTTCCTACCTTTTTTAGTATTTCTATTTACGGCTGAAATCATCAATGCAGTAACCGCTTTATGATCGCTGATTCTCTGTTCTGCGTTAACTGTTTCAAATAGTACGGGTCCGTTTGTCACCAGAAGGTCTAATATGCTATCGCCACAATTCGGTTCTCTGCTTAACTGCTCAAGGTAGTTTTCAGATAACGCACTTAAAAAAATTTCACTAGATTCTTCGTCCCTGCCACCCTTTATGAACGACGAGTCTCCCAGTCTATATCCGGCAAATTAAAATCTCCACCCATAACTATAGCATGGTGGGGAAATCTACGCAAAATGCAAACGTTCTCACTGCTAAATAGCTATGTCCTGGCGCAAAGGGTGTCTTGCCTGAGAGTAATGGCTTGCGTCCCCATGTTCATCTGTCTGGCGGTGTCTCGCAGCGTTGTTGCCGCGTGTGTGCGTTGGAGCCTCTGTTACGTTGTGATTTACGGTATTTTTAAAGCGTTTTGTAAATGCAATGCGTTTTTGTGCACTACACTATTTTTGGCTGTTTAAACGTTGTGAGAGTGTTGGCAGAGCGCTATATATGCATTATTTTGACAATTTCACATGTAGTGAACATGTCTGTTCCATTATTTTGGAACAGGGCTGTAGGCTGTGCTATGCATTACATGGACAGTTTAGGTGAGTGTGTCTGCAGAGCATTTTACATGCATTATTTTGCCAATTTACGAGTTCTTTTCGTGTCTGCATATCAGTGTACTGCATTATTTCAGTGACTTATGAGTAGTTTGCAGGTTGTGTTTGCAGGCTGTGTATTGTGACCCCAAGCATGTCAGAGCGAATGGTTTGTATTTGTGTAATAAATAAACTACATGAAATTCATTCCTAAATAAACTGTTCCAAAATAAATAAAGTACTCTTCTTCGTATACAGCAGCCCAGAACATACTGTCATCTTGGATTATGTCATGGAAAGAATGGCAGCGTCCTCTGGTGGCAGTACTGTGCACTAGGTCTGCTGGACTCCAGACCTCATGGTGAACACACTGGATGTAACTACTGACTCAAATTGTTTAAATAAACATTGCCTGCAAAATAAAGACTTATATCCATCCTATCCAGCACCCCAGCATGGGCTTTTTCCTGCCAATTCCTAGGAAGAATTGGCGGTCAGGTGACTTGGGTTAGTGGAGGTAGCCCAACTGATCTTATTTTCCCGCCATTTTCTCAGGTTACCGGAGGTAGCCCAAGTGACCTTTTTCCGCAAAAATTTGAATATCCCGCCATTTTATGGGGGAGAGGAGAGGGTGGAGGGAAGGGGATTACGTTCATGGAGGTAGCTCAATTGCCCTATCTTCCTGCAAAAATTTGATCTTCCCGCCACAACGTCATTGCGATGTTGCCATATCGATCACCACCATCTTGGATACGCCAACTTGAATAAATTTGGCAACAATGCAGAATGGGGCCACTCCACCCTTGTCCCCCTACTGCCGCCTACTGTTGGCTCACGTTCAACAATGGACTCTTGCTGCAATGTAGGACGTCAAAGGTGCTATAGACAGTGTTAGTTTGCTTTGCTCAAAGCAATGAAGTGTAAAGTGTTACTAAAACGAAAACACAATTTCTGTAAAGTGATATTTCCTTAACTCTTAATAATAGCCTTTTTAATTTATTTCTAATGAATAATCAATTTATGAGAATCAAATAAAAATATATTCTTTATTATAAAGAGTGCACACTTTAATATAAATCTACTATTAACAACAAGATACAGATTTTTTTATTTTCAATTTTTCATAAAATTTAAACAATTAGTAATTTATTTACAACTCTGATTCATTTAATTTATTGTGTGCAACATTTTTCATCAACCTAGTTTATGTAAGGAACATTTTTCAATGATGCGTTTTGTAGACTCACCCACTAAATGATGAAGTTTGTCTAATTCTGTGTAGGAAAAAATTCATGAAGGTAGTTCTATGGCGGGGGAGTGCACTTCACCAGTTCGATCCTATGCCCGTGGTTTGTTAGGGAATGTAGCGATATGATTGAAGACGCGCAGGTTGAGCAGAGCTGTACCTTGTACTCTTCGATTGTCAGCAGTTTTCTCTGTGGGATCGTTTCAAAAGTAAAGTGTAGAACATTCCCGCCGACATGGTTGAAGAACAGGGGTCTTGTTAAGATTTGCGAAATGATCTGTGATTTTGAAAGAATTAGTTATTCACTGCAGAGGCAACTGCAGTATTTAATCCCAACGCGAAGGTAAATCGTGGGACACCTCCTTTAACAGATTCGAGCGACCCTATAACCTTTATCGAATCACAATGGCTGCTCGTTCCATATTTCACCTAAATGCCTCTTTCCAGAACCACTCCCACTTAACCTTCTAGAGATGGGAGAACGTTAAAACCGATACCAGTATTTTAGTTCCCAGTAACCGGTATTTTTCGGTATTTGTTTGGTCTTGGTTATATACGTTTTTTTTCATTTTCTGCTGACAACCGTGTAAAAAAGCGGCATATCTGTTTTCCATGCAGCAATGGTAAAAATTTTGGTTTTTAAATAAAACTTTTTTAAAAAACGGGCAATGTTTATTCATACAGTTTACGTTGCTTTTAAATATTCGATTGTTAGAGAAACTGAGAGAAGCTATCAGCACTATTTTGATAACAACGCCTACTGTTAAAAACTAGCAAGAAACAGATGACATAAGAATCGGCGCAGTACCGCACTGACAATAACGAATTTGTTGCCGTGTGGCGTTGCGGTACGCGTGAACGCCCAGTGTGCAAGACTTACCTACACCTGACCGAGCGAGGTGACTCAGTGGTTAGCACCCTTGCATCGCATTTGGGAGGGAGATGTTCAGATTTGCGTCCGGCAATCCAGATTTAGGTTTTCCGTGATTTCCCACTAGGTGAATATTGGAATGGTTCCTTTGAAATGTCACAAATGATTTCCTTCCCCATCCTTCAAACATTCATAGCTTGTGCACCGTCTCTAATGACCTCATTGTCGACGAGAAGATAAACCTTAATCTTCCTTCCTTCCTTTAGCTCCCAACCCGATCTATACGACAGTTTCTCGCTAACCTACCCAGACATCTGATGTACTGCAGAACGGTACCATCCCCAGTTTGGAAGTACATTTGTCTTAAAATATTGAAGACGGAAGGAGGCACTACAGACTTGCGACATCATGTAAGGAGAAAACACCCATGGTGTTTCTTGAAAGAGAAGATAACGAGGTCGTGCTGAAAATTAATGCATCCAAATTTTTTGTGTGATTACTAAAGCCTTTAAATAGAACAAAACGTTATTAACGTTTTACGTCATTATCATCTTGCTTAGATTAGATTAGATTAGATTAGATTAATACTTGTTCCATAAATCATTAATACGACACTTCGTAATGACGTGGAATGTGTCAGGTTAATAAAAGATGTCTGTACAAGATATTACATTACACAAAATATTGAATGACATTAATGTTTAAGTTGTTTTTTTCCCTTAATTTATATCTAAAAATTCAGCCAATGAGTAGAAGGAGTTGTTATCTAGAAATTCTTTTAATTTATTTTTAAATGTTAGTTGGCTATCTTTCAGGCTTTTGATGCTGTTTGGTAGGTGACCAAGGACTTTTGTGGCACCATAATTTACTCCTTTCTGTGCCAAAGTCAGATTTAACCCTGCATAGTGAAGATCATCCTTTCTCCTGGTGTTATAGCTATGCACACTGCTATTAGTTTTGAACTGGGTTGGATTATTAACAACAAATTTCATAAGTGAATGTATATACTGTGAGGTTACTGTGAGGATCCCTAGATCCTTTAATAGATGTCTGCAGGATGACCGTGGGTGGGCTCCAGCAATTATTCTGATTACACGTATTTGAGCAATGAATACTTTTCTACTCAACGATGAATTACCCCAGAATATGATGCCATACGAAAGCAGTGAATGAAAGTAGGCATAGTAAGCTAATTTACTGAGATTCTTATCACCAAAATTTGCAATAACCCTAAATAGCATACGTAGCTGAACTCAGACATTTCAGCAGACCATCAGTGTGTTGCTTCCAGTTTAACCTCTCATCAATGGACACACCTAAAAACTTTGAAAATTCTACCTTAGCTACAGACTTCTGTTCAAAGTCTATATTTATTAATGGAGTTGTGCCATTTACTGTACGGAACTGCATATACTGTGTTTTATCAAAATTTAAAGAGAGTCCGTTTGCTTAGAACCACTTAATAATTTTGTGAAAAACATCATTTACAATTACATCACTCAGTTCTTGGTTTTTCGATGTTATTACTATACTTGTATCATCAGCAAAAATAACTAACTTTGCATCTTCATCAATGTGGAATGGTAAGTCATTAATGTATATCAAGAACAGTAAAGGATCTAAGACCGAACCCTATGGGACCCCATACGTGATAGCCCCCCTCCCCAGTTTGAGGAATCAGCTGTTGTTTTAACATTACATGAACCACTTATTTCAACTTTCTGCATTCTTCCAGTTAAGTATGAATTAAACCATTTGTGCACTGCCCCACTCAAACCATAATGATTTAGCTTATCTAAAAGAATTCCATGATTTACACAATCCTAGGCCTTATTTCTCAACATAGTCAGTTACGAACACATTTCTTCTAACTAGAGCCCAGTTTGTTGATACCATCACTGTACAATGTTTGAGTATGTTGACGATGCCACAGCCTCTTCTGTATTTGCATGTTCTTTAAAATTGGGAAACACATGAAAACCGTATGAGGCCAAGTCAGGAGTGTATGGAGGATGATCGATGAGAGTGAACTCAAGGCGATGGATTGTTGCAGATGTCGCAGCGCTAGTGTGTGGTCTAGTATTGTCATGCTGAAGGAGAGGGTGCTCCACACGTGGACGAACTCTTCGAAATCGAAACTCGATTACAGCACGCTGTTTCTCACCTAGTTACATACATACCACCATGTTAGACGCTACAATTCAGAGCCCTCTGACGGCAGGGGGCTGCAAATATGTAGACATGAAGAATAAATGTGTAGAATGTTAACAGCGTTTGTTTTAGGTCTATTTAAAAAGCTTTAACAGTCTTTCCATAAAAAAATTCAGAGACTTTAATTTCGGGACGCCCTTATAACTACGATTTTGTTGGTGTGCTGCAAACCCGATGTAAAAACTTAGTCCTTAATTTTGTGGTTGCTTTAGGGCTAAAAGTTGATACCACCCAAAAGTGACAATGCAAGGAAGTCATCAGCTTGTGACCTTTCGCTCTCGCTGTCACCGCGCCCATTCCCTTCGCCTTCGCAGTCTTTCCTGGGGACAATGAGACCGATTTCTCACACAGACTCAACCCCGTACCAACCGTGATCTACGAGGGTCGTTCCTCCTATTTTTATTCATGGAAACAACAGGAGACACATAAATCACAACAGCACAGCTAGATATAGCAATATTTCATTTTTCACATAGTCACCTCCATTCGATATGCACTTTTGCCAACGAAGAACCAGATCCTCAATGCCGCTATTGTAAAAATCGGAACCATCTGAGGCTAACCACTTCCTTGCAGCTTTGACAAAAGCATCTGAGCCTTGAAAATGTTCGCCACTTGGTCGATCTTTCAGAGGCCCAAAGAGATGGAAGTCTGAAGGCACTACATCGGGACTGTGTGGTGGATGTGGTAAGACAGTCCAGCCTAATTGTGCAATGACTTGCGTGGTCGCAAAACTGATGTGGGCCTGGCGTTATCATGTTGCTGGTGAAAGTTTCAGCTCAGTAGGTCTCGTCTTGCAGCGTGTTGAACTGATTGTTTCTCCAGAAGAGATAGGAAGATAGTGTAACAGGAGAAGATTGCTGCCCTTCAGGCAGAACTAGATAACGCGAAACAATATCTGGAAAGGTTAAGTGGGGAGAAGGGAAAAGAGAGGTGGGATGTAACAACAGGTTATAGAAGAAATAGAAATAGGACTCTCTCAGACAGTGTGGTTGTGAATGCGGAAACTAGGTTTGATCTGTTGTCACAGTTGGGAAAGTGATGAGCCACAAATAGATGAAGGAGTAGACATAACACAACAAACATTCAAGTGTTTGAAAAGTAAGAAGTCAGTAAAGGCTGTGAAGAAGAAGAAAGTTTTGTTGTTAGGTAGTTCACATGGTAGAGATGTTGGTCAAATGTTGCAGGATGAACTAGGGTCATGTCACCAGGTCACAAGTTTTTTTTTTTTTTTTTTTAAACCTAGTGCAAGTCTGGGTTGGGTGATAGAGGATGTAGGTTCACTTTGTAAAGATGGTTCAAATGGCTCTGAGCACTATGGGACTTAACTTCTAAGGTCATCAGTCCCCTATAACTTAGAACTACTTAAACCTAACTAACCTAAGGACATCACACACATCCATGCCCGAGGCAGGATTCGAACCTGCGACCGTAGCGGCCGCGCGGTTCTAGACTGTAGCGCCTTTAACCGCTTGGCCATCACTTTGTAAAGACTTCACAAAGGAAGACATCGTAGTAATGGTGGGTGGAGAAATAAATTATTCAATTGAGAGTGACCTGGTAAAGATAGCGTCAGCAACAAGACATACTGGCGTTGTGCTTGTGTCTGTTCTGAGGCGCCATGACTGGCCTCATTTAAACTCTTCTGTTAGGAGAGTTAATTTAGAGGTGGAATGGCTGCTTGGATCAGATATGGGGTCTCATATCAGTGTGGTTCCTGTTGACTCTACCAGCAGGTGGGACTACACTAGGCATGGCCTTCACCTCAACAGGAAAGTGAAAGGAAAATTGTCTGGGCTAATAGCTAATAACTTAAGTGGCGGGGGGAGGGGGGGGGGAGGAGGCTCTGTCACAAGTGGTAAAGTACCAGTGGTTACAAGTGACAAAATGGTTCAAATGGCTCTATGCACTTTGGAACTTAACATCTGAGGTTATCAGTCCCCTAGAACTTAGAAACTACTTAAACCTAACTAACATCACACACATCCATGCCTGAGGCAGGATTCGAAACTGCGACCGTAGCAGCAGCGCGGTTCTGGACTGAAACGTCTAGAACCGCTCGGCCACAACGGCCGGCTTACAAGTGACAGATCAGCAGTTTTTTTAGGGTAGGGAGAGCAGAAACAAAAGATGTTCAGAGACAGGCTGAAAATGACATTCACATTGATAAAACAGGCAGGCAGAAAGCAAATTTTAATGTACACAATTCATGCAGACAGCCTATGATTGAAACTAGAGATACCCAAAAACTGGCAGGAAAATTAGGTTCATCCAGTTATCATTCAGCCAGTGCACAAAATCAGTTATCATTATTGCACCAGAATATCTTAGGACTAAGAGGTAAGCTTAATGAGTTCCTTATTTCTGTTGAAGAATTAGAGTTGAGCAAACCGGTTGATATAAGCTGCCTCTTTGAACATCATGTTAAATCTTACAAGATTCAAGTTAGCTTCTTATCTCTGTAGAGAAAATATGGAGAAAGGAGGAGTTGCCATATTTGTCAGAAGCTGTTTTGATTTCAAGAATACTGATATTAATAAATTTTGCTCAGAGCAGCACTTAGAAGCGTGTGCAACAGAAGTAGTATTTCATAATAAGTCCTTTATAGTAGTAGGCATATAAAGATCACCTACAGGAAATTTTAACCTCTTCATAAAAAATCTGGAAGCTCTGCTGTCCCATCTCATGGTAAAGAACAAGGAAATAATGGTTGCTGGTGATTTTAATGCGGATTTATTGAAAATCTCTGTCAGTGAACAATTATTGCAGTCAGTAACACTATCATTCAATTTAGTTCCTACTGCAAACTTTGCTATTAGGATATGTAAATGCTCTGAGACTGATATTGATAATATCTTTGTAGACAAATCTAGGGAAAAAGGTCATATCACGAAACCAGTAGTAAATGGGCTATCTGATCATGACATGCAGCATCTTGTGTTAAATGTAGAAACTTGTCAGGACAAAAAAAAATCTATTAAATCTGAGTAAAGGAGGGTAACAAATAAGTCAAAAATTGAGAAATTCATTAAATTACTTAAAGACATGAACTGGATAGATGTTTACAATACTTCTCACTAAAATGGAAAATCCAAAGCATTCATTACTAAAGTTACCTCCACTTTTGAAAATTGTTTTCCCCTAAAGGTAACTCAAATCACACAGAAGTCAAAAAATAAACTGTGAATTACACAAGGAATAAAGATATCATTTGGGATGAAAAGGAGACTGTATCTACTGTCTAGGAACAGCTCTGATGTTATAATTATAAAGAATACAGCAAAATATTGAAGTAAGTAATCCAATACAGCGAAATATTGAAGTAAGTAATTCAGAAATCAAAGCAGCTTTATTATGAGAAAAAGATAAATACATCAGGCAACAAAATAAAAACTGTACGAGATATAGTGAAGACAGACAGGTGGGGCCAAAAAGGAAGAGGAACAGATGGCTCTAAAAATAAATGAGATTTTGGTAATAAGTACATGTAGTGTTGAAAACCTCTTAAACAAGTACTTCATTTCTGTTACTGACAGCTTGGGGTTATTAGGTTCAGTGAACAGTGCAATGGAGTATCTGAGACCAGTTTTTAAAAATGACTTCAGTAAAATGGAAATGACACTCATGTCTCCCAAAGTAGCAGCATCCATCATAAAATCTTTAAAATCTAAGTATTCCATTGGGTATGATAACATATCAACAAAGGTAATCAAAGAATGCTCATGTGAGTTGAATTCAATCTTAAGTTATTTGTGTAATCAATCTCTTATCAGTGGAACATTTCCAGACTGGCTAAAATATGCTGAAGTTAAGCCTCTTTACAAGAAGTGGTGACCAATATCACTTTTGCCAGTTTTCCCAAAAATATTTGAAAAGGTTCTGTTCCAGTGTCTCCTTAAGTATCTGCAAATAATGTATTGTCCAAGTCACAGTTTGGATTTCTTAAGGGTTATGATATGGGGAAAGCTATTTACACTCACAGTGAGAATGTACTTAATTCATTAGATAATAAATTAGAGGCTACTGGCATTTTCTGTGACCTGTCAAAAGCCTTTGACTGTGTGAATCACAGAATTCAAGTAGATTGGAATATTATGATGTCACTGGTAATATTGCAAAATGGTTTGAGTCTCATCTAACAGGAAACAAAGGGTGTCATTGCAAAATACCTGTGCAGCAAGCAGTCAGTGTTCATCTGACTTGGAATTAATTGCATGTGGTGTTCCTCAAGGTTCCATCCTGGGTCCATTGCTTTTTCTTGTGTACATTAATGACCTCTCATCTGTTACATTGCCAGATGCTAAGTTTGTTTTGTTTGCAGACGATACAAACATTGCAATAAGTTGCAAGTCAAGTACAGATTTAGAAATAGTTGCTAATCAAATTTTCACTGGCATTAATAAGTGGTTTAAAGCTAATTCACTGTCATTAGACTTTGAGAAGACCCACTATATGCAGTTCAGAACCTGTAAGAGATTTTCTTCCAGCATGTGTATAGCATATGAAAACATGCAGATTGAAGAGGTTGACAGTGTTGAATTTCTGGGATTACAACTTGATTATAAATTCAGTTGGGAAGAAGAAGTTCTTAAGTGCCTAACAAGTCTGTCTCTGCTGTGAGATTAATGTCAGATGCAGGAGGTATAAAAATAAGAAAAAACTTGCAAACTTTGCTTACTTTCATTCCATTATGTCATATAGGATCATATTCTGGGGCAACTCATCAAACTGAACAAAAGTTTTTAAGGTGCAAAAACGTGTGATAAGAATTGTTTGTGGTGTTAATTCAAGTGTAGAAACCTGTTCAAGGAACTTTATGTCCTAACCACTGATTCTCAGTATATTTATTCCTTCATGAAATTTTTTACAAGTATTACATCTCCATTTCCAACCAATAGCTCAACACATAGTATCAATACTAGAAATAAGAACAATCTTCATAAAGACCTAAAATCACTTGCCTTGGTCCAAAAAGGGGTCCAATATTCAGGAACACACATTTTCAATAAATTGTCAGTAACCATTAAAGACTTGGTTTTAGATAAAGCAGTTTGAAAGACTTTTTGATAGGCAACTACGTCTATTACATAGATGAATATCTTAACAGAGACTGTTAAGCCAGCTTAAGTAAAAATATCTGTTACATTTAAGTTTTGACAGCACTTGGTCACAACAGTCAAGATTAGGTATTTTGTGCATGGTTCTTGTTGTTGTTGTTGCTGCTGTCTTCAGTCCTGAGACGGGTTTGATGCAGCTCTCCATGCTACTATATCCTGTGCAAGCTTCTTCATCTCCCAGTACTTACTGCAACCTACATCCTTCTGAATCTGCTTAGTGTATTCATCTCTTAATCTCCTTCTACAATTTTTACCCTTCACGCCGCCCTCCAATGCTAAATTTTTGATCCCTTGACGCCTCAGAACATGTCCTACCAACCGGTCCCTTCTTCTTGTCAAGTTGTGCCACAAACTCCTCTGCTACCCCAATTCTATTCAATACCTCCTCATTAGTTATGTGATCTACCCATCTAATCTTCAGCATTCTTCTGTAGCACCACATTTCGAAAGCTTCTATTCTCTTCTTGTCCAACCTATTTATCGACCATACATAGATAAACTCCATACAAATACTTTCAGAAACGACTTCCTGACACTTAAATCTATACTCGATGTTAACAAATTTCTCTTCTTCAGAAACGCTTTCCTTGCCATTGACAGTCTACATTTTATATCCTCTCTACTTCGACCATCATCAGTTATTTTGCTCCCCAAATAGCAAAACTCCTTTACTACTTTAAGTGTCTCATTTCCTAATCTAATTCCCTCAGTATCACCCGACTTAATTCGACTACATTCCATTATCCTCGTTTTGCTTTTGTTGATGTTCATCTTATATCCTCCATTCCATTCAACTGCTCTTCCAAGTTCTTTGCTGTTTTGACAGAATTACAATGTCATCGGCGACCCTCACCGTTTTTATTTCTTCTCCATGGACTTTAATACCTACTCCGAATTTTTCTTTTGTTTCCTTTACTGCTTGCTCAATATACAGATTGAATAACATCGGGGAGAGGCTACAACCCTGTCTCACGCCCTTCCCAACCATAGCTTCCCTTTCATGCCCCTCGACTCTCATAACTGCCATCTGGTTTCTGTACAAATTGTAAATAGCCTTTCGCTCCCTGTATTTTACCCCTGCCACCTTTAGAATTTGAAAGAGAGTATTCCAGTCAACATTGTCAAAAGCTTTCTCTAAGTCTACAAATGCTAGAAATGTAGGTTTACCTTTCCTTAATCTATTTTCTAAGATAAGTCGTAGGGTCAGTATTGCCTGCAAGTGTACAAATGCTAGAAATGTAGGTTTGCCTTTCCTTAATCTATTTTCTAAGATAAGTCGTAGGGTCAGTATTGCCTCACGTGTTCCAATATTTCTGCGGAATCCAAACTGATCATCCCCGAGGCTGGCTTCTACCAGTTTTTCCATTCGTCTGTAAAGAATTCGCGTTAGTATTTTGCAGCTGTGACTTATTAAACTGATAGTTCGGTAATTTTCACATCTGTCAATACCTGTTTTCTTTGGGATTGGAATTATTACGTTCTTCTTGAAGTGTGAGGGTATTTCGCTTGTCTCATACATCTTGCTCACCAGATGGTAGAGTTTTGTCAGGACTGACTCTCCCAAGGCCGTCAGTAGTTCCAATGGAATGTTGTCTACTCCTGGGGCCTTGTTTCGACTCAGGTCTTTCAGTGCTCTGTCAAACTCTTCACGCAGTATCGTATCTCCCATTTCATCTTCATCTACATCCTCTTCCATTTCCATAACGTTGTCCTCAAGTACATCGCATTTGTCTAGACCCTCTATAAACTCCTTCCACCTTTCTGCTTTCCCTTCTTTGCTTAGAACTGGGTTTCAATCAATGCTCTTGATATTCATACAAGTGGCTCTCTTTTCTCCAATGTTGTTGTTGTTGTGGTCCTTAGTCCTGAGACTGGTTTGATGCAGCTCTCCACGCTACTCTATACTGTGCAAGCTTCTTCATCTCCCAGTACTTACTGCAACCTACATCCTTCTGAATCTGCTTAGTGTATTCATCTCTTGGTCTCCCTCTTCGATTTTTACCCTCCACACTGCCCTCCAATGCTAAATTTGTGAACCCCTGATGCCTCAGAACATGTCCTACAAACCGGTCCCTTCTTATCAAGTTGTGCCACAGACTCCTCTTCTCCCCAATTCTATTCAATACCTCCTCATTAGTTATGTGATCTTCCCATCTAATCTTCAGCATTCTTCTGTAGCACCACATTTCGAATGCTTCTATTCTCTTCTTGTCCAAACTATTTATCGTCCATGTTTCACTTCCATACATGGCTAAACTCCATACAATAAATGGCTACACTCCATACGAATACTTTCAGAAACGACTTCCTGACACTTAAATCTATACTCAATTTTAACAAATTGCTCCCCAAATAGCAAAATTCCTTTACTACTTTAAGCATCCCATTTCCTAATCTAATTCCCTCAGCATCACCCGACTTAATTCGACTACATTCCATTATCCTCGTTTTGCTTCTGTTGATATTCATCTTATATCCTCCTTTGAAGACACTGTCCATTCCGTTCAACTGCTCTTCCAAGTCCTTTGCCGTCTCTGACAGAATTACAATGTCATCAGCGAACCTTAAAGTTATTATTTCTTCTCCATGGATTTTAATACCTACTCCAAAGGTCTCTTTAATTTTCCTGTAGGCAGTATCTATCTTACCCCTAGTGAGATAAGCCTCTACATCCTTACATTTGTCCTCTAGCCCTCCCTGCTTAGCCATTTTGCACTTCCTGTCGATCTCACTTTTGAGACGTTTGTATTCCTTTTTGCCTGCTTCATTTACTTCGTTTTTATATTTTCTCCTTTCATCAACTAAATTCAATATTTCTTCTGTTACCCAAGGATTTCTACTACCCCTCGTCTTTTTACCTACTTGATCCTCTGCTGCCTCCACTACTTCATCCCTCAGAGCTACCCATTCCTCTTCTTCTGTATTTCTTTCCCCCATTCCTGTCAATTGTTGCCTTATGCTCTCCCTGAAACTCTGTAAAACCTCTGGTTTAGTCAGTTTATCCAGGTCCCATCTTCTTAAATTCCCACTATTTTGCAGTACCTTCAGTTTTAATCTACAGTTCATAACCAATAGATTGTGGTCAGAGTCCACATCTGCCCCTGGAAATGTCTTACAATTTAATATCTGGTTCCTAAATCTCTGTCGTACCATTATATAATCTATCTGATGCCTTTTAGTATCTCCAGGATTCCTCCATGCATACAATCTTCTTTTATGTTTCTTGAACCAAGTGTTTGCTATATTTAAGTTATGCTCTGTGCAAAATTCTACCAGCCGGCTTCCTCTTTCATTTCTCTCCCCCAATCCATATTCACCCACTATGTTTCCTTCTATCCCTTTTCCTACTCTCGAATTCCAGTCACCCATGACTATTAAATTTTCGTCTCCCTTCACTACCTGAATAATTTCTTTTATCTCATCATACATTTCATAAATTTCTTCATCATCTGCAGAGCTAGTAGGCATGTAAACTTGTACTGCTGTAGTAGGCATGGGCTTCGTGTCTATCTTGGCCACAATAATGCGTTCACTATGCTGTTGGTAGTGGCTTACTCGCACTCCTATTTTTTTTTTTTTCATTATTAAACCTACTCCTGAATTACCCCTATTTGATTTTGTATTTATAACCTTGTATTCACCTGACCAAAAGTCTTGTTCCTCCTGCCACCGAACTTCACTAATTCCCACTATATCTAACTTTAACCTATCCATTTCCCTTTTTAAATTTTCTAACCTACCTGCCTGATTAAGGGATCTGACATTCCACGCTCCGATCCGTAGAATGCCAGTTTTCTCTTTCCTGATAACGACGTCCTCTTGAGTAGTCCCCGCCCGAAGATCCGAATGGGGGACAATTTTACCTCCGGAATATTTTACCCAAGAGGACGCCATCACCATTTAACCATACAGTAAAGCTGCATGCCCTCGGGAAAAATTACGGCTGTAGTTTCCCCTTGCTTTCAGCCGTTCACAGTACCAGCACAGCAAGGCCTTTTTGGTTAGTGTTGCAAGGCCAGATCAGTCAATCATCCAGACTGTTGCCCCTGCAACTACTGAAAAGGCTGCTTCCCCTCTTCAGGAACCACACGTTTGTCTGGCCTCTCAACAGATACCCTTCCGTTGTGGTTGCACCTACGGTACGGCCATCTGTATCGCTGAGGAACGCAAGCCTCCCCACCAACGGCAAGGTCCATGGTTCATGGGGGCATGGTAAATTTATTAATAGTGCATAACAAAGTTTCATACTGACAGCGTTTTAATTCTGTATATATTAGCAGTTCCTGTTTACCGCATTGTATTAACCTATTTCGACAATCTCCTGGTAAATGATCAGGGTAGTAAATATTATATTCAAATGTTTTATGTTTTTATGTTATACTTTCTTACATTTTCCACACCCATGAGAATCATCTTATTTTTTTGGGTCTCTGGTACGAAAACTGAATCTAATCTAACCTAATTCAGGCTTCAAGACTTCCAAAACAACCACCCCCTGCCTACTCCAGAAGACTTTCCACGTCACTTTGACGGATAATTAGCATGTAGCTATTCCGTGGACTGTCATTTGGATTCCAGCTCATAGTGATGAGATCGCGTCTCATCTCCGGTGACAATGCTATTCGTAAAATTTTCACCTTCATATTGGTCCAGCAGGCCCCGACAAATTTTCATTCTTCCGTAAGCATCCGCGGGGCTCATGTCACACAGACTTTGCGATAACCAACATGTTCCATCATTGTTTCCAAGGTATTACAGCCAACAGTCGGCTTTGCACACAATTCTCTGGTCGTTATCCGCCCATCAGCACGGATGAATTGATGAAGTCGCTCTTCATTGCGTGCAGGGTCGACTGGGCCATGGCTTGTCACGCACACCCTTTTCACCACCTTGAAAATGCAGTACCAATAGCATCATATTGCTCACGTCTATTGTATCGTCTCCAGACACCTTCAGTAAGCGTCGATGGATTTTAATGGGCGCAATTTCTTCAGCATTGAAAAATTCAATTACAAATCTCTGTTTTATACTCGCGTCCATATCAGACACCATTTTGGAACACTCCTCTGCTGGTGCCAAATACCGCAGAAAAAAGGAAACTACCTGCAAATGAAGGAGGAAGGTTCAAGCATTAGCACTACATTTGGCGCGAACATCCAACGTCACCATAAAAAATAGGAGGCATTACTTTCGGAACTACCCTCGTAGTACTCCTTCACTTTCGTTACAATTTTTCAGTATTTGTCCAAAGTCCACATTTGTCACTGGAAATAATAACAATAAAAAACCGAAAATCGGTTATTTCAAAAACGGGTTATTTTGAGCAGATGTCAGAGCCAAGTTAAACTGGGGACGAAAAGAACCGGTGAAACCGAAAACCAGTTGTTTCAGCGATAACTGCCATCACTTTTTTCTAGATCGTAGTGAGGACGCATTAAGAAGGCCACTGACAGCTCGCAGCACTGTTTCCATCTTTTAGCTGAGGAGCCTTGCCACAAAGACAAAAACGAAAACATAAAAATAAAAACACTAACCTACTGGTTGAGATAGGCGCGCGAAGCAGCAGCGCCCCGCCCACTGCATCTTTCAGGGATCGAATTATGCCGACTCAACTATTGATACCATTGTCTGTTCCCACTCATACCCTCCTACATGCAACACGACTAATCCCCATGACCGTTGAATCAGACTTTCGAAACGAAAGCTAACAAATTCTCATACCTAACTTTCTACATGATCTCCGCCATCAATGTTCCACCTCCACTTTCCTTCTTTTAATTTTATTTCATAAACATGTCAACCTGGAGGTGGTCCGCAAGCCTCCAAACATCATCTGCAGTACAAACATGTCATCATCATAATCCCTCCAAAACAATCACCTACGAAATAATGATACCCATATCCAAATCATCTTTTTTATTGACATCATTTCTGTGGCGGTTAGCCATGAAGTTTTAATTATAAATTCGAAAAATAAGAAAAGTAAACAGCACTCACAGATTAGGCCTTAGGCTAGTTCCGACTGCCCGACTTCTGCCTACAAGGCAGTACGAAAAGCGATCTATGATTGTGGGACATGTGATCAGCATATCCCTCCAGCCATTATCGCCGGTAGATCAATCCTCATGTTGCCGCTACATCCTTACTCAAGCAGTTCCTCATCTGACCCCATAAATGCTGATTGGACCCCGTACCAGACTTCCCTATATGAGATTAAAAAATCTGAGGATGTACCAGGAATCGAACCAGGGTCTTTCCGAACCAATACCATTCGACTGCGGAGGCGGTCTAGATTAAAAAACTTTCATGTACGGTAATTAATTTTTGTGTGTTTCTCTGCAGGTACGTGCCTATAGTCCTGGCACACATTCAAATTCCCACGCCACACTACTGTAGCACGCTTCCAAAAGACTCAACATAAAAAGTGACCACATTGATCTTTACTTTGTCGATGGACTATGGCATCGCCTCGTGGCAGAATGCTACAGTACTGTGGCGTGGGGATTTGAACGTGTACCAGAACTGCATACATGTACCCACTGCCAGTTTAAGATTCGAGCAACACAACCGGACGTTTGGTGCGCCAACCTGAGGAGGATGCAAGAGGCACCCAGGCGCAAAATTTGTTTAGGCGGTGTTATACCGGAGCCAAGGTAGCCCCTGAGGGTCGGCAACCCATATAACACCACAGAGGAACAGATTGTCTATGCCCAAAGGCGTACCCAAAAGCACCATGGTAAACACCGGCTATTTACACGCAAGATAATGGAAACAGACATTTCGAGCACTACTTCCTGCAGGGGCGCTCGAGCCACGGACTACAGGAAGTATCAGAAGTACCACTATGCCGAAATCTGATTTGCTGGAGGCAACTATTTAGGGGCTAGAACCAGGCCCGAAGTTCAGTTCACACCCGATGCCGACCTCGTGTACTGCAACCGTCGAAGATTACGTCTTCGTCTCAGAATTGGACTGTTACTAGTTTGTGAGTGTGTTACCACGAACCTTTATGGAAAATAAGAAGTGGACTTTTGTTTGCCGCAATTAGGAGACTTTTTTGTTATTGTTACCTTTCGTTTGTATGTTCAGTCATCAACCTTATGAACTTTCATCAACAAAAGTTGTGTTGTGAAAAGTTGCGGATTGTCAGTCACAACAGACGGTGTGCCATAATTAATACTGAAAACCGACACATAAGCAAACACGTTCCAGTAAACTTGTGTCTGCAAACAAAATGTTTGCTAGGTAATTGCAAATCTGTTGTTACGAGCCGCCACTGGCTTTGTCGTCAAATATTGTTCTAGTTAGTAGGAATGCATTTGAAATATACACTTTTCGATTAAGTTCCCGTGTAACTGGACTCAAATTTCACCTAATGCATTCCTTAAAAGAAACATGATACCATAACAGTACGTTGCATATTGCATGTTTACTGAACACTCTTACCTGATAAAGGAGGAATCCCAAGTATCGGTCTCGCATTTGGAGGCAGTACTGCACACGTCCTGCAATCCTTATTCAAACATCCCCGAATAATCTCGTAAATGTAATTTATCTGCCCACCGACCGACCGACCAGTTTCGTGGCGAGCTACACATATTATGACCGACTGCACTCGACGATTGCAGCACCACCCTATGGTTGTGTGCTGCTAATCTTAAGTTCTTTGAGTTTATTTTCTACGAGATACGGCTTGATTTTACAAAGAAAAAAACAGTGTTTTGCCTTGGTTGTTTTAGAGGCAACAAGGCCAAAAACTCCGAGAGAAATCTGTGGACAAAGAAGTGGTTAATGTAAGGAAATAAATTCATCCACGTTCTCTTACTTAAGAAGCTGGTAATTTTCGTAGTTACCAACAAACAGATGAATCACGCTTTTCGGAGCTGCTGGACATCATCAAACCGCTCTTAACGAAAAAGAATACATTCATGAGAGAGACTGTAAGCTGCGAGGGGAGGTTCTGAGCTACATTATGATTTCTAGTGACCAGAAGTCAGCGCTTCAAATTCAGTGCTATTGTATCCCCCACTGCTATTAACTAAAATGGTTCCTGAAACCTACAGTGTAATTTATATTTAACTGGGGAAATACTTCCTGGTAAGAAAAATAAATAAAACGAAAGACGTTCATGTAAACATTATTAATTTATTTGTGTGTCTAGCATAAACAACGACGTGGAAGTTTAAGGACTCATTTCACATTCGAAACTGAAAGACTACACATGGTGGTGGCGCACATCATCTAATAAGTAGAACAACAGATACAAAAGAAATGAGCCGGCCGGAGTGGCCGTGCGGTTCTAGACGCTACAGTCTGGAACCGAGCGACCGCTAAGGTCGCAGGTTCGAATCCTGCCTCGGGCGTGGATGTGTGTGATGTCCTTAGGTTAGTTAGGTTTAATTAGTTCTAAGTTCTAGGCGACTGATGACCTCAGAAGTTAAGTCGCATAGTGCTCAGAGCCATTTGAACGAAAGAAATGAAACATTTAGCAAAATAACTGCCACATTTTACTTTTCGTAACAGAGAGGTCGTATATAGATAGGATGGATTTTTTAACACTGATAACAACGAGGCAAGTATATTTTATGAATTCACGTCTATCGAATGTCGATATTTCGGTTTCTGGATGTCATTTCCTATGAGTATCGGAAATAAAACCTAAATACATAAATTATCTATATGTGCCACACAAAACCGTTTTGGATTCGTTAAAAATTGGTGTAAGTTCTTCATTTCTTGTATCTGTATCGCTGTTCGCTCACGACGTGTCCCATAAACATTTGCAGTCTTTAAATTTTTCCAGGAACTCTGTCGGGAGGTTGGCACGACAATACTGTCGGAAGGTTGACACAACAGTCCTACACACGGCACAATTTGTTGGGTGGAGTGGCGGGGCAGTTGGCTGTTTTTTGAGTGGCCCTACCAACACCACCTAGAGGTGGACGACTACACACGTCCAATTTCTCGGTCGGTTGGCACGTGGGTAGGACCCTTTAACAACACTTTAGTATTTCCCTCCCCCAGCGAACATGCAATGGAGACAGATGAGATGGTGTCGGTAGCGCCACAGTCTAAAGCCGTCCGCATACAGACCATGGTGTCGAACGTTGAGCGTTCCAAGTTCAACGTGCTGCTGCACGCTCAGAAATGACGGACTTGTGTTTACGGTACGTGTTCTCAACGGGACACACCCGATCCCAGCGCGCTCCAGCGGCAGTTGTCAGCTGTATCTGGCTCGCACATGAATATGTTTATGAAATTGACGGGCTTAAAATTTCTACATTAGCTCTATTAAAATGCATATTTGCTCTGTCGTCCATATGCTAGTTATGGTATTCTGTTTATGGTATACACAAACAAAAACTTCAGTATCTATGGACATGCTATAAGGCAAAAAGGATACTACCATGTCCAGTCAATAAGGACATTGGCTTACAAAAGTTCCATTACAAATAGTGCGATACTAATTCTTACCTTATCACTGTTCCTATTCAGCAGCAAAATCTTCACAAGATGTGAAATAAGAAACTTAAAACAAGAAAGTGCAAAATATATTACAGCGAGTACTGCAAGCTGTCTTGTAAGTTAAGTCAATTAACAAATTCTTTCGTCAAAAGTAGGGTACCTATACTTACATAATATCGGACATCAAATGATACACTTTCATTAAACTAATAGGACAGTATTGGAACCTATTAGAAAAAGTGAAGCCGAATAATAAAAAATTTTGGATCTAGTGAGGCTCGAAACAGCAATAAATCATACGGCGAAGTTACAAATTGCGCTACACCGACCTAGGTGTTCAATAAACAGTTCTTGATGTTGCTGAGCAAACATACAATATTTTTTAAAGGAACAAACCGCCATTTGACTGTTTTGTTGTTTATTTAAGTACAACCTAGGTTTTGGCCTTTTATGCCATTTTAAAGTATATGATTTTACGTATTTAACATTTATTGCAGGACACATAAAATGTTTGACATGTTAAGTGTCCTGCAATATATCTTAAAGACATAAAATCAAAGGCTTGAAATGGCATAAAAAGCTGTAACTGGGCTGTACTTAAATAAACAATAAAACAGTCAAATAGCGGTGAGTTCCTTTACAAAAATGACGTTCAGTGTCCATATTTTGCATCTTACCGTCTACTGAAAGCTTTAATCGTAGATATGTTACTAACTGACTTTCAATTATAAGCAACCATACGAAGAACACTGCATTTATTATGGATGCTTAGTGTGCCGTTGTCTTGAAGCGTCATACTTTCATAATACGCAAGTTACAATAATACTTTAACCACCAAAATGACGTTTCACATCATTTCAGTACAACAAATCATCCAGTTAGCGATGAATTTTCGAGAGATGCTCAATTTGCTGATATTTAGAAATGGCGTATATTCGCATACATACGGCTTTCAAATTAAGTGCAATATAGCGTCTCGCAACTCTGCACTGTAGAGAGATGGCGTGGATATCACTTAGATGATGTTCTTCCATTTCACTGGTCAACGTTGAAACACGCGTTCAGAATATATGTCATGCTAGATATTGCTCTGCACGTTCGGAAATACTCCCCATCGTGCTTTTTTCGCGCCGTTACGTCAGAGACTCTGCACGCCCAACATTTGAATGCACGTTGCGTGTGCCGACAGCTTACAGTAGCACAGCCAGGTAGTGAGGTAACCTGCCATGGAGGGCGCACGCGAACCGTGGCATGGGCAGACTCGCTGACGGAGGGGCAGGAAGGCCTGGCAGGCAAGAGCTTATGCGGAGTTCAACCACCGCGATCCTCCTTCGTGTCGTCTGTTGACGCCGAGTGCTTAGCCCTTAGCTGCCTGCGTCAGCCGCGTGCTGAGTTCCTTCCGTGTCCTTCTCTGTATGGGTTCAGACACTCTGCTTTCCGTAGACTGACTAGCACGGCGGGATCATTTTTCCTCGCAGAGCGCTGTTGTCCAACAATTTATCGAGCCACTGTCGGCCCGTGAAGTATCCGCACCGACCGTGTAATGTAGCGGCGTTGTCACGCCTGTGCTAATACTAAAAGCACGGTACAGTTTGTCGGTCCAGATGTTCAACCGTATCAACGGGAGTGCTGTGCACTTCGATGTTGAGATGACCCCAGACAGGGGAGTTAGAGGGATCAATTTACAGGCTGTGCTCGACATATGCATCCAGGACCATTTTGGCGCGTCGAATAACGACTGATACGAGCAACAAAATGCGCCTGTGCCCAGGGCCTGCTCGAGAAAATTTCTCCACACAATCTTCTCCCTTTGGCCTCTTAAACTTTCACCCGGTTTCGCCAGTAAATGCGATATGCACTGTATACAAATCTTGCACTTGGGCGCCTACCTCTGCTTGACGCCCTAAGGGGCCATTAATAACTGTGATACGTCTTATAGAGAAATGTGGCTTCTCTGACCCCGTTTCAGCTCGAGGCCCCACGCGGCGTGTTGTGTCGCTTGAGTCTGAATCCCGCGCAGGTGACACTTGTACCCTCATGGAATCTGAGTACAGTCCTTTTTATTCATTACAGAATTCTCTTGAATTTCTACAAACGAGTGTCTGCGACTCTAATAAACTGAGACGGAACGTCGCAAGTCGCGAAAGGAAGTACTGCACCTTTAGCATTTAGTTTATATGAGGGTGGTTTAATAAAAGTCTGGTAAATTTCAACGAAAGAATGGAAGATTTTTGTTGTGCCTTCATGGTTAAAAAGCGCGAATATTCCAAGACTCGTATAAAGAATTTCAACGATTCACAGCATACAGTTCATTGAAAAAGTATTCCAAGGATCGTATAAAGAACTTCAACAATGCACAGCATACAGTTCCATATTGACAGGCGTGTGAATTGATCAGAGTGTCGACTGGGATTAAAAATGCAGAAAACAGAGTTTCGTCCTTTTCTTAAAGATTTTCATTTGAAGGATTGGACTGACGCACAAATTAAAACAGAACTAGAAGAAGTTGACGGACACTCTGCCCATCATTCAAGACCATTTACTTTCGGATTAATGAATTTAAACGTGGTCGGACAAACACCAAAGACAAAGCGCGCTCCGGCCGTCCAACTGAGGTCACCACAAAAGAAACCATTGTCAAAATCCATGATGTGGTAAAGCAAGACCGCTGAATAGAAGTTCGTGAGGTTTATGCATCCCAACTGAGCGAGTTCATTATACAGGTTGTTCAAAAAAAGAGCCGAATACTTTGAGAGGTGTTAGTTCTCATCGAAACAAGAAATACAAGTCCAATAAACCTGCGTCCTGAAACGCATACTTTCCGAGATAAACAGGTGTTTATAGGAAGGACTGTGCGACGCTTGGTTGCAGCTATTAGCACAATTGTTACATTGGCGCATCGTCAAATGTGTCGGCAGGGTATTATGATGTCTTACTCACAGTACTCTACCTACCATTAGGTGGTCTGCAGTCAGTTGTGTGGTTCGAGTCGTATTGTAGGCCACGTTAGTTTTCGTTATGTTTGTGTGCCTTATTGTACAGTACTATCAAACCTGAGAATGTATCATGATGTTTTGTCTTCTTCCAAATGGGGATTCACTAACTTGTTTACTTTTTTACGATGTTTGTACATACAAATGGTGTAGTACATTTACATTTTCTCTTTCACACCACTTTCTGGCAATGGAAGCCTACTGCTCGACAAGTGGAACGGCGGATATGATATTCTGCTATGGCTTAACAAATGGATGTAGCATGCGAGCTCGTGCCCTCTACACTGAAAATCATCCATAGAGCAGAGTGACCTCTGATAAGGTGTTCGGCAGACTTTACCAGCGTTTGAGGGACACAGGTACCTTTGGTATTCGGAAGACAGACAGTAGAGGGCCCCGGACAGTCCACACTCCTGACTGAAGAGCGTGTGCTACGTTTCGCGAAAGAAACTTCCGGGGCTAGTATGCAACGATTAGCAACAGCAGAAGGTGTGTCTCACTTTCTTATCTGGAGGGGTTACCTCCTAAACAATTGCTCTACCCATATCATGTACAGCACGTTCAAGCCCTAAGGCCACAGGATCATCATGGCAGATGCCATTTCTGTCAATGGCTGTTGCAGAAGCGTGCTGAAGATACACCGTTCATATTCACGATTTTATTTACCGATGAGGCAGGGTTCACGACAGATGGTGTTGTGAATTTCCATAACCAGCATGTATGGGTAGATGTAGATCCGCAAGCAATTCGGGGAAGAGGGCATCAACACTGATTCTCAATCAACCTTTGGGCTGGTGTACTTGGCGATAGATTAATAGAGCCATACGTGTTACCGCGAAAGTTAACTGGGGGGCATTATTTAGACTTTCTCATTAATGTACTGCCCACCTTTCTGGAGGATGTGCAATTACAGCAACGAATACAAATGTGGTTCATGCATGTTGGCGCACCAGTACACTTTCATCACAATGTGCGCCAACATCTGATGCAGGCATTTAAGGTCTGTTGGATTGGTCTGGTGGGAGGGGGTACATCTTGAACTGCTCGTTCCCCATACCTCAATCCCCTAGACTTTTGGGTCTCTACACCATGCCAATCAACGATGTGTGGACACTACAGGGTCACGTCCTAGACGCGTGCCAGCAGGTACAACAAGCAAGTACACTTCAAAGGGTACGTCATTCCTTAAGCCAGAGGGAAGAGGGATGCATTTTGTTTCTCGCAAAAAGTATGCATTTATGGACCCATGTTTGGTGGAGTTGTTTTTCTTGTTTCGATCGGTACTACCTACCACCTCTGAAAGTATTAGACACTTATTTTTTAACACCATGTATATTGCACAGAGAACTGGCTATGAAGAAGCTTTCCTCTTAGTCGACAAAGTCGCATCCAGCACAGCATTTCAACGCAATGCGTGGCGATGTTTAATCGCAATCTGCAAGACTTTTTGCACCGATTTGTGACTGGTGATGTAACCTGGGGGGCAACGGCCTTGCCGCGGTGGGTACACCTGTTCCCGTGAGATCATCGAAGTTAAGCGCTGTCGGGCGTGGTCGGCACTTGGATGGGTGACCATCCAGGCCGCCATGCGCTGTTGCCATTTTTCGGGGTGCACTCAACCTCGTGATGCCAATTGAGGAGCTACTCGACCGAATAGTAGCGGCTTCGGTCAAGATTACCACCATAACGACTGGGAGAGTGGTGTGCTGATCCCATGCCCCTCCTATCCGCATCCTCCTCGGAGGATGGTGTTTTTTTTTTATGTAACCTGGATCCATCACGGCACATCACAGTCAAAACGACAATCAAAACAATGGACAAAGTGTGGTGAAAGTGTACTGAAGAAGGCAAAGACCATTTTGTCTGGTGGTAAGGTGATGGCCGCTGTTTTTTTGGAGTTTCCATGGAATAAACGTCACAGATTGCTTGGAATAAGGCAGAACCATTACTGGAACCTATTATGCTTCATTGTTGGATCATTTGAAACTTTTACCAGACTTACCCGCAAGTGACTTTTTTCTGTTCCTTAATTTGAAACTTTAGCTTTCTGGGAAGAAATTTTTATCAAGTGAGGAATTGATAGTTACAGTCAATGAGTATTTTGCAGAGTTTGGCAGAAACTATTTTTCCCATGGGATTGGAAAGGTAGAAATCTCTGGAACACGTCCTCAGAAGAGACTATGTCGAAAAGTCAGGTGAGATGTTAGGGAATAAAAATTTTTTTCCAGCATTTTTGTCAGATTTATCAAACCACCCTCATATATATCTTTGGTTTTATTAGATGGTACTGTGTTCACTGGAAATTATGGCGGTTCCTTCGTGCGACTGCGATTTCGGGGCTTATCTGTAGTCAGGACGGACAGAAACCTTTACAGAACGGGGCCTAAGTAATGACGTGAGTTTTATTCTGTCCCATTCTCGTTCAGTCCTTGCCGAAGAAAAGAAAGGAGCCGGTCTAACACCCTTGCGCACGGATTCCGTCGCCGATCCCCAACACAATAAACATGGCAGCAGTGTATGTACCAACCCCCTGTCGTCATTTCTCGTACGAACGCTATCTCCCCTTAATGCGCAAGGAAATCACAACTGCAGTTAAACAGTTGCCAGTGGAAAAAGAAAACACATGACGGCTTGCTGATTCTGCATTCAGTTTTACGTGACAGCTCTGTCACGCCGTACACTAAGGAATACAGCCATGCTATGCCGTAGGTCTGTACATCTGCATATCTTCAATCACAAACACATCACTCGAAGAAAGAAAATTCCATTTTGTGCACTAGCGGAAAGTGAAAAAAGTGTGAAATTTCAAGATCTTAAAAGTGTTCTCACCAGGATTGGGACCTTCTCAATGACTAGGAATGCAACATAGCACCACGTGCAGTCACAGATCTACGAATTCTGCATTTCAGTCGACACGTCGCACAGCAGAAACTGGAGAGACGACGACTGCCTCTTTCAGTCCTAGGCTGCTAAAAGATGTTTGCACCGGCCAATTCCAGGATGATTTCGGCTGGTTTCCACATTCATAAAGTCGTATATTGGCCCTAGACTCCACTTCACCTGCACAACCCAAGAAATGTAGTCTTCAAAACACATTTCAGTTATACGATATTTCAGTGCCTTTGTTGTTGGGAAGTATGATGCAGTGTTCCTTCAGGCATGCATGAATGTCCAGAGGAACCAGCACTGCGGTGACTACAGCCGGTATGAAATACATGAAACGTATTAGCAGTTGCGAATATGGACGACTATCCGCTGTATAATGGAATGAAGTCAATGAAAAGTTGTGGCGGTAGAACATGGCGACCACGAGAAAGCACCTGGGAGCACAGCCGACCAAACTGCGGAGGCCCTGAACAGTCCACGGCCGCTTCTTCGGTTGCTCGCGGACCACACGGCGCCACTACAGCATCCACCCATGACTCGGGCAGAGGACGTACAGGCGCTTTCGTCGTGAGTGCATTGCACAGGCGGCTGTGCTGGAACGCGAGCTGGGCGGTCTGGAGTGTGGTGTCACCGCCAGACACCACACTTGCTAGGTGGTAGCCTTTAAATCGGCCGCGGTCCGTTAGTATGCGTCGGACCCGCGTGTCGCCACTATCAGTGATTGCAAACCGAGCGCCGCCACACGGCAGGTCTAGAGAGACTTCCTAGCACTCGCCCCAGTTGTACAACCGACTTTGCTAGCGATGGTTCACAGACAAAATACGCTCTCATTTGCCGAGACGGTAGTTAGCATAGCCTTCAGCTACGTCATTTGCTACGACCTAGCAAGGCGCCATGTTCAGTTACTATTGATATTGTGAATAATGTTCAGTCAAGAGCGACGCTCATCATTAATGGATTAAAGTTAAGTATTCCACCAGCTACGTCCGTTTTTCTAAATTCTAATTTCCTTGTCCTGTTCCAGACCTCACGCCAGCCTGCGTGAGCTAAAACGCGTGCCTTTCGGCTTCCTCTAATAACCCGGTGTTGGCTCTCCTGCCAACCCACAACATGGAGGACGACCGTCGTGGTGTGCTTCTCTGCTGGAAATAAACAATTAATGCTACAACAGTCTCACTGTGCGCCCCGGCGTAGATCAGCCCTCTCCCGCTCCATTTCTCTCATCATTCCTGAGGCGTAGTGGCCACATCAGAGCTAAGCTGAACCTCTAGTCTTCATTGACGACCACACAGTGGGGGCCAGTGGCTGTGCTCTCTAACGTAAGTAGTCTCCTGGCAGCGGCGACGTATGGAATCTCTTGAGGGGTGTGCCCTTCCCGTCTACTTTCATGCGTGGCTGGGTCTGGCAGCGACTGTCTTTAGCTTGTGGTGCCATTGTAAGGTACCAACTGCAGCCTGTGACCTCACTCTTTGGACGACACCACAGAAACAGCATTTCTCGCAACAGGAATTTTTGAGCGAATTTTTGACGCACCGTTGTTCATCCTCCTTCTTTATTTTCTTTTTAATTATATTATTAGTTAGTTTAGTCATTGCCGATCGTCGTGACCTCATCCAGTCATTCATTTTTTAAGCAACTGAATCTTTGACTACACTGTTTGCACCAAAGTAGAGCAATAACCATGCCAGCAGTGCCTTGAGCGTCCAACATTTTGAACGAGACTGACTTTCGCACAATACTGTTGCACGTGTTTGTTGAACAGCTTAAGAGAAATTGCGCTATATATTGCGCATTATTATTGTATTATATGAAGACGGGCGCATTAGTTGTAGAACTGATTAGAACTAGTTGCAATGTAGTGCCGCAGTATGGAGGTAACGTTGTCCGTGTGCCAAGGATGAGATGATGGATGCTGAGGCGCCCCAGTGCGGAAACGTAAACTTCTCGAAACACTCGCTCTACCTGCAGCGGGGCAGGTTGATCTCTCAATATCCTTTAAGTCATCAGTCCACCTACCTGGGTAGGTTTAAAGTTGTCTGCTCCTTCGCTCTACGATGGTAGATACTAGTTTAGCCGACAAAAGCAGCGTTGACGAAAATTCAGCTAAATATCTACCATGCAAAAGCCACAGAACTCCAGTCCATGGGCAGTAGTAAACTATCGAGCGTTCGTGATTCTTGCATGACTCGTTTGAAAAAATGTCTAAAATTTCGTTTAAGTTGGTTTATTGTCTATAAAACACGGAAAATGGCTATCTAGTCCGTATTTAATATTCCAACATCTATCGTGCAATGTTAGTATGTCTGTTCCAAGTTCACACCCGAAAAGAGCCAATGATATTTCGTTCGACCCCATATTTCAAACGTCCTAAACAGTCACTGACCCATGACTACTTACGAGTTCAAAAGGGGTTCAAATGGCTCTGAGCACTATGGGACTTAACTTCTGAGGTCGTCAGTCCCCTAGAACTTAGAACTATTAAACCTGACTAACCCAAGGACATCACACACATCTATGCCCGAGGCAGGATTCGAACGTGCGACCGTAGCGGTCGCGCGGTTCCAGACTGTAGCGCCTACAACCGCTCGGCCACCCCGGCCGGCACTTACGAGTTAACACAGTTGTTCAGTGGGCTTCTTGTATAGAAGTGCTCGCCATAATATCTCGTAATCTGCACGAAACACGCCACGCGGATTTTGTGGACGACGTGAAATGTTCACAAGGGAATATCTGCTAAAATAAGTCACTTACAAAGCTCAAACTTTCACAAAATACTCAACACTACAATCTCTTTTCGTCAGCGACACGAGAACCGATCAAACGCGCGGATTTCTTCATTTTGGTAAAATCTGATCAGCACTATTTAACAGACGTATTTAGCAGAACTGCTCCCGAGCGACTATCTCGACTAAATAGATATGAGGCACAAAGCCCTACTGAAACGCGAAGGAAATGCTGAATTCCTACTGGCTAGTATGTTCAGCAGCCAATCAGATATGTCGAGCACTTCTATACTCGCGGTATTTTTAATGCCAGCCAATCAGATTACTACAAGTAATTTAGACTAGAAATCCCGTAATTACGAAAATAAATATAATTTAATGAAAAAATACGATTCCATTCCGAAAAATAAATTAATAATAAATGTAATACTCAATTCACCTTCTGGCTGCCTTTTACAAAATCAATCTCACTTGAACAGACGTCATAAATTCCCCTATTGCACAACAACTTTCTCATGCATACATTTAACTAGTTTCAATAAAATATCACATTCTCACTTTACGTATGTTCTCCATTCACTCTCAGTCTCTCCAGAACACTAACACAATCAAAACACGATGAAATAATAATTTTCCAAAGTACTTTTAACTACGTCAAAAATCTGTGGTAATGAAACTAAAGAAAATTCCAGAAAATTAGATTATATGAAACTAACCTCTTGGTTGTAGTTTCAGTTGATACTATAGATAAATACATTACAGTCCCTAACTCCGTTTCACAACGCTAGCACGGTTAATATGTGCTTTAGGTAAAAATTTGTATCTTCGAAAGTATTGAAGTTACTGATTTGAAATATGAACAGTACGGCAGTATTATAAACAGAATTTGGTATTCTAAGTATGAAAAAGATTGATTAATATTTGGTAGTACTTCTTCAGACTCATAGAGAGCGTGTGTAACGTACTGCACGCAGTGTTAGAGAAGTACACGGCTCGCTCGGCCCAGTGGCCACCGTCAACTGTTTTCCTCTCGACTCCACGGCAGGTTCTCTTTCAATACAAGATGAGAAGTTGTAATAATTTGCCACGTTACATACCGAAACTTCACTACAGCGACTAGTCGACAGCGGCACAGAACACTGGACGGTTAGAACTAACCATGAATGCCTTTATGCGTTACATCTGCACCGACCCTCTATGTAACCACGACAGTGCTTCTTATGCGCAGTTCGGTTGGTTGCTGCGATACAAGTTACGTGACCCCCACACAATATGTCAAATTAGTCAACTCCTCAGTGCCCATGCACCGTAGCACCTCGCAGCAGCGATTAAGTACTTGTCATCTCATCATAATCAGAACACAAGATCTCACTGAACTATAACCGTAGGAGTGCCAAGCCATAAAACAAAAACATTTGCAAATTCCTCTGTTACTGGTATCTGTGTGTGGAACACTCTAAAATATAATCTGCCCACAGTTAAATGCCGTCTTGCTTTTAAGCACAAGCCAAAGCACTTCCTCCAGTCGCCCTCATAATGTTTCCCGAAAATACACACATATCGCTAGTTTCCCCTTCTGTCAAACAGTAACGCAAGCGATCTCATCTATTTATGTTTCTTCCTGTTTCATTTCTCAGTCAGTCACGTCACTTTCTTTTCCCCTATGTTCATTCAATGTATTTTATCAACTTCTTTCTCTCCTTCTTCCACCCTTTCCCAACGTTCGATAGCTGCTACCGCTTACAGTTTGAAAGTACCTCTAAGCTGTCTCTGTTGTTGTATTCTTGAACGAATATAAACTTTGTTTATTGTTATTCCACTTTCCGTACTATAGTAATTGTGGATTGTTTTATAATGTGATACACTACTGCCTTTAAAATTGCTACACCACGAAGATGACGTGCTACAGACGCGAAATTTAACCGACAGGAAGCAGATGCTGTGATATGCAAATGATTAGCTTTTCAGAGCATTCACACAAGGCTGGTGCCGGTGGCGACACCTACAACGTGCTGACATGAGGAAAGTTTCCAACCGATTTCTCATACACAAACAAAAGTTGACCGGCGTTGCCTGGTGAAACGTTGTTATGATGCCTCGTGTAAGGAGGAGAAATGCGTACCATCACGTTTCCGACTTTGATAAAGGTTGGATTGTAGCCTATGGCGATTGCGGTTTATCGTATCGCGACATTGCTGCTCGCGTTGGTCGAGATCCAATGGCTGTTAGCAGAATATGGAATCGGTGGGTTCAGGAGGGTAATACGGAACGCCGTGCTGGATGCTAACGGCCTCGCATCACTAGCAGTCGAGATGACAGGCATCTTATTCGCATGGCTGTAACGGATCGTGCAGCCACGTCTCGATCCCTGATTCAACAGATGGGGACGTTTGCGAAACAACAACCATCTGCACGAACAGTTCGACGACTTATGCAGCAGCATGGACTATCAGATCGGAGACCATGGCTGCATCACAGACAGGAGCGCCTACGATTGTGTACTCAACGACGAACCTGGGTGCACGAATGGCAAAACGTCATCATGATGGTCGCATCCGTGTTTGGCGACGTCGCGGTGAACGCACATTGGAAGCGTATATTCGTCATCGCCATACTGGCGTATCACCTGGCGTGATGGTATGGGGTGCCATTGGTTACACATCTCGTTCACCTCTTGTTCGCATTGACGGCACTTTGAACAATGGACGTTACATTTCAGATGTGTTACGATCCGTGGTTCTACCCTTCACTCGATCCCTGTGAAACCCTACATTTCAGCAGGATAATGCACGACCGCATGTTGCAGGTCCTGTACGGGCTTTCTGGATACAGAAAATGTTCGACTGCTGCCCTGGCCAGCACATTCTCTAGATCTCTCACCAATTGAAAACGTCTGGTCAATGGTGGCCGAGCAACTGGCTCGTCACAATACGCCAGTCACTACTCTTGGTGAACTGTTGTATCGTGTTGAAGGTGCATGGGCAGCTGTACCTGTACACGCCATCCAAGCTCTATTTGACTCAATGCCCAGGAGTATCAAGGCCGATATTACGGCCAGAGCTGATTGTTCTGGGTACTGATTTCTCAGGATCTATGCACCCAAATTGCGTGAAAATGTAATCACATGTCAGTTCTAGTTTAATATATTTGTCCAATGAATATCTGTTCATCATCTGCATTTCTTCTAGGTGTAGCAATTTTAATGGCCAGTAGTGTATATTACACGGTCCAGTCAGATTACTGTGACCACCACCAATGTTCGACGACAACGTGAAATAACCGCTCACAGACGGCAGGTGGCAGCACTAGCAACGGAAGGTATATAAAGTGTGTCTGGGAGACACGGAAAAGTGAGTGAGAACGCTGCTGGACTCGCTGCGGCTCACTTCGTTATCGTCGATCGTCTACGTGTTTAGCACTTCGCCAGTCGAAATACCCGGACGTGGAAGAGGAGGTCGGCTCGCTGCCGCGCTTGCGTTCCTGTTGGAATCCATCGGGGACGGTCGCGGCCGCAGGCGGCAATCGAGGAAGCGCACGTTGCCCCAGTGCTTCAAAAATGGTTCAAATGGCTCTGAGCTCTTTGGGACTAAATATCTGAGGTCACCAGTCTCCTAGGACTTAGAACTACTTAAACCTAACTAACCTAAGGACATCACACACATCCATGCCCGAGGCAGGATTCGAACCTGCGACCTTAGCGGTCGCGCGGTTCCAGACTGAAACGCCTAGAACCGCCCGGCCACCAGTGCTTAAGTGTCTGCGCATGGGCCATGTTGCGGTAGCTTGCACGAACCGGTACAGTGTTAGAGGTGCGTCCAGGCGCACGACACGCGCAACTGTACTAAGCCCAGAGGCGTAGCTGCCCAGTGCGTGAATTGCGGCGGTGCTCACGTTGCCAGTTCCCGCAGTTGCAGCTGCCTCCGAGGATTCCGCAGGCAGAAAGCCGCCCCACGCCCAGCGTCGGTCCCTGACGCTGGGAGGGTCGTTTCGCCTCCTCGTTCTCGTGAGGACGGCAGATCTCGTCCCACCGCCGCCACGGACGAGCGTTGGCCGCCTTCAATGCTGCTTTCGCGGCCGAGAGGGTCGCCATGCAGGCGGAGCTCGTTGCTGTCCATCGCCAGCTGCAACAGCTGCGCGAGGAGCTGCGAGCTCTGCGGAAGTCATCTGTCCCTGCTTCCGTCTCCACTGTGAGGCGGCCGGTGGGGGTGGACGCCTCTACCACGACCTGTCGCCCGCTGTCGCACAGGGGGCTCCGTGAACATTGCTGGATATGGATACGTCTGCTCCCCCTCCCAATGGGGAGGCTGATCAGCAGGCACAAGTCGTTGAGGCGCCCGTGGCGACGCCACCTCTTTCTGAGGCGGTATCTCTGCCCGTTCTGCGGTCTCAGCCAGGTGCGTCTTGGCAGGGAAGTTCTGTTCGGGTCAGTATGAACCATCTTCGCACAGCCCACCCCAACTTCCCGGTTCTGACCTTCTTCCCGAGTCGATGTGCACAGTCCTACGTAACCAGACCTACCCAGACCTACATCAACTTAGACGAATTCCGTCTACCCAGTCCATACAATCCGTGAGGCTCCCCCCCCCCCCCCCCCCCCTCTCACATCTTTTAGGTCCTGCAGGCACAGCATGCCACTGCTTATCGTGAACCCACTCGTGCCTTGTGTTTGCATGTTAGTCAGCCAGCCAGCCACCCAGCCACGGAAAAGAGTGCACTCATAGTCAAAACGCGAAAACGGAGTAATTCATCTGACTTCCAAACGAGCAAGACCATTCGCTTTCCGGCAAAGTGTGGAACCATTTCCGAAACGGCTAAGTCTGTAAACTGTTCACATTCCGTCTTGGTTACAGTATTTAAAATATACCGTGCGTCGAAAACTGTTGCTAAGCAAATCCTGCGCTGAGGCAACTGTGGTGCACCACGGGCCGTAGATGACAGGGGCGAAAGACAGTTGAGCATCTGATCACCCAGATGAACCAAGGGGATACCAACAGTGTTTCCTCAGCCAGAGTTCAGCGAACATCTCTGCGTATGAGCCTCCGCATCAGGCATCTGGTTCATGCACCCATGCTGACTGCTGTTCATCGGCGACGAATGTCTGGAATTTGCACGCCAGTTCCCCAACTGGACGTCCACTCACTGGCGACGTGTGACCTCGTCAGATGAATCATGTTTTATGCTCCATTGGACATGCCGTTGGCATGTACGGCATGAACCAGCTGAAAGCAACAACCCTGCAAGAATCGTCGGAAGAGGAATGTTTTCGAGGCATTCCCTGCGTGACACAGTTATCGAAGAAGGCATACTGGATCAGTACGAATCTATCCTTGGGGACCACGTCCACCCCTATAGACATTTTGATTTCCCTCGGTACGATGGCATCTACCAGCAGCACACTGCAACGTGTCACACAGCTCGCAGCATACATGCTGGTTCGGAGAGCACCAGGATGAATTTAGCATACTCCCCTGACCACTAGCTCGTGGGTTAAAACACAGTCGACAATCTATGGAACCACTTTGTTTGGTCTGTTTGCCTTATCGATCCTCAACCGAGAAATCTAGAGCAGCTGGTCACGGCCCAGGTGTCGTCCTGGATCCATATCCCTGTCGGCACCTTACAGGAAGTCATTGACTCTCTCCTTGCACGTCTCGCGGCGGTGCACGCTGCAAAATGTGGTCATTCAGGCTTTTGGCGAGTGGTCACATTATGACTAGACCGTGTACATGTAACTTACAACATGCTTGCCGTAATGAATGAATTTCAAGATGTATCGAATGCCAGCTGGTCTCAAGAAAAAAAAATCGCTTCAGGCAGATGCCAGGATGGCTACTCTTTCAAAGAGCACTGCCGACTTCCTTTCCCATCCTTCCCGAATCCGATGGGACTGATGACCTCGCTGTTTGGTCCCCTCCCCCAAATCAACCAACCTACGTAACGGTATAAGGTATATCCGTAAGCGCCCTGCGTATATCATTCCACAGTTAACACAGACAGATATGGTCGAAACGTATCATGGATTTTGTATATACCATTGACGTGCATCTTAATAAAGTGTATTCGATATCTGAACTGGACGTGCCTCAAAGCTTTATAGAAATAAACGCAAGGGCATCTCGCTTCGTGATGACAAGTGTTACAGCTGAGGTAACGGTAATTTTTTGTTTTGTTTTAGAAAAAGAAGGCACGGATACCGGTACTTTTTCAGTTTTGTATTGCACATCATTGTGTTACTGAATGTTTGTTTTAATAAATTATACTGTGGCGGCGTTGCGAAACTGCTTCGTAGCATGTCAAAGTTGCAGCGCCCGAAAAACTCGATTTGGAGCTATGGCATGCAGAAAATTTGCGATTTATCAGACTTAAGCATTTAAGGACGAAAACCTTTGTTATCACTTTGTAGGATAATCTTTTTAACATTTGTTCACCCGTAGGGGAAACTTAAATATTAATCACACATAGTTGATAATAGTACACTTCCCTACTGTGACTGATTTAAAATATGAATAGCTTGGAGATCTATATGAGCCAGTGGAAATGAATAAGACTGTCATATACAAGTCTTTATCTGCATGAGAACACTGCTCGAAAACGCGCCACTTACAAGGAGGATAACCAAGATGATCTATGTGGACTTACCTTTGTAAAGTCACTTTCTGTCATTCGATGTACTTCGATTTCCATCCCTTGCAGCAACAGTTATTCGTCATTGCTGTTATCAACAACAAAAACGTGTGGAATCTGGGCAAATACACTCCTGGAAATGGAAAAAAGAACACATTGACACCGGTGTGTCAGACCCACCATACTTGCTCCGGACACTGCGAGAGGGCTGTACAAGCAATGATCACACGCACGGCACAGCGGACACACCAGGAACCGCGGTGTTGGCCGTCGAATGGCGCTAGCTGCGCAGCATTTGTGCACCGCCGCCGTCAGTGTCAGCCAGTTTGCCGTGGCATACGGAGCTCCATCGCAGTCTTTAACACTGGTAGCATGCCGCGACAGCGTGGACGTGAACCGTATGTGCAGTTGACGGACTTTGAGCGAGGGCGTATAGTGGGCATGCGGGAGGCCGGGCGGACGTACCGCCGAATTGCTCAACACGTGGGGCGTGAGGTCTCCACAGTACATCGATGTTGTCGCCAGTGGTCGGCGGAAGGTGCACGTGCCCGTCGACCTGGGACCGGACCGCAGCGACGCACGGATGCACGCCAAGACCGTAGGATCCTACGCAGTGCCGTAGGGGACCGCACCGCCACTTCCCAGCAAATTAGGGACACTGTTGCTCCTGGGGTATCGGCGAGGACCATTCGCAACCGTCTCCATGAAGCTGGGCTACGGTCCCGCACACCATTAGGCCGTCTTCCGCTCACGCCCCAACATCGTGCAGCCCGCCTCCAGTGGTGTCGCGACAGGCGTGAATGGAGGGACGAATGGAGACGTGTCGTCTTCAGCGATGAGAGTCGCTTCTGTCTTGGTGCCAATGATGGTCGTATGCGTGTTTGGCGCCGTGCAGGTGAGCGCCAATTTCAGGACTGCATACGACCGAGGCACACACGGCCAACACCCGGCATCATGGTGTGGGGAGCGATCTCCTACACTGGCCGTACACCACTGGTGATCGTCGAGGGGACACTGAATAGTGCACGGTACATCCAAACCGTCATCGAACCCATCGTTCTACCATTCCTAGACCGGCAAGGGAACTTGCTGTTCCAACAGGTCAATGCACGTCCGCATGTATCCCGTGCCACCCAACGTGCTCTAGAAGGTGTAAGTCAACTACCCTGGCCAGCAAGATCTCCGGATCTGTCCCCCATTGAGCATGTTTGGGACTGGATGAAGCGTCGTCTCACGCGGTCTGCATGTCCAGCACGAACGCTGGTCCAACTGAGGCGCCAGGTGGAAATGGCATGGCAAGCCGTTCCACAGGACTACATCCAGCATCTCTACGATCGTCTCCATGGGAGAATAGCAGCCTGCATTGCTGCGAAAGGTGGATATACACTGTACTAGTGCCGACATTGTGCATGCTCTGTTGCCTGTGTCTATGTGCCTGTGGTTCTGTCAGTGTGATCATGTGATGTATCTGACCCCAGGAATGTGTCAATAAAGTTTCCCCTTCCTGGGACAATGAATTCACGGTGTTCTTATTTCAATTTCCAGGAGTGTATGTGTAATCTGAAATTTTCAACCTTAGCGCAAAGTACAAACGAGCAACATTATACGAAAGTCCCGCAGCAATCCCTGTTTGTCTATGGCTACATGTACAGTACACATGTGCTGTGCTTTGCTCGCGCACGAGAATCCGTGAACATGTAAAATAAGCGAGCTATAGCTACGGCTTCTTCAAAATTATCGATAGCTGCACTCTGCACCGAAGATTATGAAACGTGGTACAGTCGAATGTTTGCATTTCATCTATTCACTGTGTGCATCTATCATACTTCAGCTGACAACCACAGTGCTGTTCGTCTCAATCCTCTCATGAGATTACTGGATTCTGCTCCTGATGTTAGAATTAGCACTGGCCTCAGCATAGTGCCCTGAGCATTTAAATGCTTCCTTTATAACAGATGTGTTATCCTGAATAGGAGTCCTTACCTTAATTTTTTAGACCCTATAAATTTATACGGTGTCATGTTGGGAGTCAGATCTGGAAGCTGGAGAGATCTGTAGAGACTTAATAAGAATCCCTAACCGTTCTTTCCACCAACCTGTCGTCTTCTAAAGTTGTGTCCCCCAGCGCAAAAGACAGCTCGTCGGTCGTGGATTCTTCTTCGGCGGAGGCTGCTATGCTGTCATCTCGAACTTGAACTGGGGGGGGGGGGGGGGGATGTTACTTGCCCAGGTTAGTCTTTGTATCTACAGAGGGAAAGATCTGTAGAACTGACAATGATGGTAGGGGACACCGCTCATTAATGTATACCGTTTGTTTATATTTTAAAATATCACTTTTTTCACTGTCTTCTACAACACTCGACATAGCTTTCTTAATAGTACGGTATCATTTCTGACAACTTCCGATATAGAGCACGACGTGTCCGTCCGAAACAGAGATACACGTCCGGCTCTGAAGAACACCCGAAACAGACTGACTAGCGCAGCCGAAGTATTTCGTCTCCCAGGCACGCCAAAGCGACCCGAAGTTGTCCGAAGCACTTCGGTTGTAATATCATTACTTTTATGTTTCTCAAAACTAGTGAAATTTAATAAACAAACACGTTAGACCCGTAGGGTAACCATGAGATATTGTCATACTGAAAACTGGGTTAAGTACAATAAAAAGTATATAAATAATTAACAAGAGAAGTTAGACGTTTTGGCGCCTAACACCCGAATGTGCCGACCAATCAGAAGCAAGTTCAGTACAATTGGAGGACTCTCCCACTGGAATGGTACATACAGCACCATCTGCTGCTTGTACCACACTTACACTACTTCACGTGCATCACGCTGCATCAAGGCGAGCTTCTAGCAAAATAAAATACTGGCGGCCACAGTCAGGAATACCATAACCCTCCTGGCCATTCCACGACGATGCGGCCATACTTCAGCAGCACCTGCACTACGGCAGCACCGATGCCGGCACTGGCGCCAGTAACTAGGGTCACGCGTACCTAGTATTTCTCGATGTCTATCACTTTGCGAACTTCGCTTATTGGCTCGGTTGTGGGACTAGTTACACGAGTCCACGGAGATTGCAAACACTTCTGACAGTACCGGCGATTTGCCGATGTAACGATGGCGGTATTACGTCACATGTCAAGGCCACGTGCCCGGTTGTCTCGGAAGCATTGTGTCGGTATCGGCGATGTGTCAGAGTAACCATAAGCGATAAGCGTGTTACGGCACGCGACAAGGTGAATGGTTCGTCTGTCTCTGGAACTCTGTGCAGCCAGCAGCACAGTCCTGTACCCTGCAAACTCTTATACATATTTGAGTTGCAATTATTCTTGTGTCAAGAGATGTTCTTTTTCCATGTCGCTGAACAGTAGTTCAGTCACGACCTAGTAAATGACTTATGCGATGTATCATTGGGTTAATTGGGTTTTAAGGAGATATATAAAGGTTTTTCACAAGTAACGTGATGTACGAGGGCCGTTCAATAAGTAATGCAAAAAATGTTTTATCGGCCAATTTCGGTTGAAAAAATGCAGCATTCGTTGTAGGACATCGTGGAATATTGTCGCTTGAGACCCTGTAGTTCCATGAAGTTCCGATAGGTGGCGGCGATATACGTATCTTTCAAAATGGCGTCTGAAACGGAGGTATTTTCTCAGCAGAGAGCTGATATGCTTTGGTGGAAAACAAGAGCATTGAAGGTACTCATAGGTCCTTGAAGAATGTCTAAAGAGACCTGGCGGTGAACAAAAGCACGATGACTCGTTGGGCGAGGCGTCTGTCATCATCGCAGAAATGTCGCGTAAACCTGTCCGATTTCCTGTGTGTACTCAAAGCCGTGCGCCCGCTAGGTGTCTCGTGGCCTAACAGAAGACCGTAAAGAACAACGAAGTACCATCTGTGCAGAATCCCTTGCGTGTTACGAGGCTGATAGTGACAGTTATCACTCCGAACCAGAAACAAAACAGCAGTTCTAGGAGTGGCGGCAAACGACCTCCCCTATGAAGAAAAACTTCAAAGCCGGACCCTCAGCAAGTAAAGTTATGGCGACGGTCTTCTGGAACTCTGAAGGGGTTGTTCTATTTGATGTCCTCCTTCATGGTACGAAGATCAAATCGGAAGTGTATTGTGCGACCCTCAGGAAATTGAAGAAACGATTCCAGAGTGTTCGTCGCCGCAAAAATGCAAACTAACTGCTCCTTGCCCATGACAGCGCAAGGCCTCATGCAAGTCTGCGCGCCCGAGAACAGCTCACAGAACTATTGGACTATGCTTCGTTATCCACTCTTGAGCCCGGATCTCACACTTTTCGACTTCTACCCGTTTGGAAAAGCAGTAAGTGGACGATGGGGAGGTTGCTGATCTAGCAACACATTGGCTCCGACGTCAACCAGTAGAGTGGTACAACGCGGACACGCAGCTTTCCCAGTAAGGTGACGTAGGCCGTCGCACTGAACGGAGAAAATGTTGATCAATAGGGTTTTGTAGCCAAAAGAGTGGGGAATAATATGGTGTATTGGAATCTTGAACAAAACTAAACTAATCTCAGGAAAAAATGTGTTGCATTACTTATTGAATGCCCCTCATATTAATTGTAGTTAAAGTTTGTGATCTCTGTTACACTGCTCTTTATTTTCAATTAGTTATTACTTACATTTTTCGTTCTGGTGGTTCTATCGTTCCTATGTTCCTTGACCCAATTCAGTCAAGAAGGCAAGTAAAATTTTAGGTACTTGGTGAATTGTAAGACAGAACTGCATATTGTTCGTAAAGCTTTTTATTTCACTACAGCATTTTTTGTCCATATTTAGAATTCGGAAGAACAATACTAGAGAATTATATGAATTGTCAAATTAATTTTTATTTGGCAGCCTTCCAGGGTCATCTAGTAATACACTAATTTAAATTTGTAAAAGAAAGAGAAGTTTCCATAACGCATTTGCAGTCACACGAGCTGTCACTGTATCCTTGTTGCTCCTATTCTTAATTACATTAGCACCCCTGCTAACGCAATACCTGACGTTTTTGGTTTCCTGTCCCATTACTCGAGAAACATTGGCGCACGAAAATTCCGTTCTTTACAGAATACTTTAGATATGCTTTCCTTTTTCCTTCAGTCTTATCACTGGTTTGATGAGGTCGGCCATGTACTTTTCTCCTCCACCAAACTCATAAACTCCTTACTAGGAGTAGTACTTACACACAATATCTTCCATTATTTGTTTGATATATTCCAATCTCTTTCATCCACTTCAGCGTATTCCCTCAAGTACCACAGAATTTTTTCCGTGATGTCCTATGATCTCTTTTTATTTATTCGTTTGGCATTTACAAGGCAAATATCAGTCGCCTAGAACTTAGAACTAATTAAACCTAACTAACCTAAGGACATCACACACATCCATGCCCGAGGCAGGATTCGAACCTGCGACCGTAGCGGTCGCTCGGTTCCAGAATGTAGCGCCTAGAACCGCACGGCCACTCCGGCCGGCCCAGGCTTCTATTCTTGACTTTGTGTCTACTCCACAAACTTTTCCATTACTTTCTTGGATCGCAGGACAACACCCATTTTCCATATGGTCAGGCCCTAGCGTTAGGAAGAGTTGGATTCGACAGTATTTTACTATATTGTCTGAACAGTAACTGATTTTCTCTGATTTCAGGTGGTCCTATTTTAAAAAGGTTCTCTGAAACTAGTGTACAAACCGGACTGCGGTTTTAAGACTCGACGAAATTATAGTAAGGCAGAACTTGGGCAAAGGTGCGAGACATAATTAGAGCGTAGCCCTTGTGTCACTCTATCTGTACTATGAGCGAGCAGTTCAGGATACCAACGAGAAATTTGGAATGGGGATTAAAGTTTAGGGAGAAGAAATAAAAAATTCGAGGTTAGCCAATGACACTGTAATTCTGTCAGAGACAGCAAAGAACTTGGAGGAAATGTTGATGCGTGAAGAGTGGTTACAAAATGAATATCAACAAACATGAGCGAAGATTAATGGAACGTAGTCGAATTAAATCAGATTATACTGAGAGAATTAATTAGGAAATTGAAACACTAAAAGTAGTAGTTGATGTTTGCTATTTGGGCGGCAAATAAGTGACAACGTGAGAAGAAGAGCGAATATAAAATGTGGACTGGCAAAAGCAAGAAAGGCATTTCTACGAAGCAGAAATTTGCTAACACTGGCCGGCCGGAGTGGTCGTGCGGTTCTAGGCGCTACAGTCTGGAACCGAGCGACCGCTACGGTCGCAGGTTCGAATCCTGCCTCGGGCATGGATGTGTGTGATGTGCTTAGGTTAGTTAGGTTTGATTAGTTCTAAGTTCTAGGCGACTGATGACCTCAGAAGTTAAGTCACATAGTACTCAGAGCCATTTGAACCGTTTTTTAGCTAACACTGAATGCGGCAAGTAACGGGAAGTTTTTCCTGAAGGTATTTGTGTGGAGGAATTGACAAGTGTACGATTAACGGGTGACTCCGATAACTAATGAATAAGTACTGACATAACTGGGAAGAAAAGGAATTCATAGAACAACTTGGGTAAAAATAAGAGTGCGACTGACAAGATATGGTGATGCATCAAGGAACTGTCAGTTTGGAGCTGGAGGGAGATGTCGGTCGTAAAAAAGGGAGACTGAGGCTTAAATACTTCAAGAAAGTTCGAATATTCGAGGTTTCAGTAGCCACACAGAGATGAACAACCTTGTTCCGTTAGTCTAACGCGAAAAGCTACATCAAGCCAGTCTTCAGACCACAAAGATAACAACAACATACGGAACACAAAAATATGAAGTGCCTACTCAGTGTCTGATAACGTGTTTATGTGTGAAAAGAGAAAAATCGACTGTTTGTTCAGTTCCTGCCTTGTACCTACTTGTGCAGAAGTTATAGCTAAATTAGTAGCTATATTTGGCACATTATACTAAATAACACTTGCAAAGTGTTAGCCTGCGCTTATCAATGTGGACCTAAAAGATCACTAAAAACTTGAACCGACAGTTTTAGAAATTTCGGCTGTCGTCCTATAAACATTTTTTGGGTCTACTGATGAAACAGCTTTCACTCACCTTATAAAATTTGCCACAGAGGGAATGGAAGTCCAATATGTCATGATCTATGCATGAAACTCATCGATTACCTACGTCCTCTTGAAACAACTTTGAATGACATAAGTTATCAAATACAATGTACAAACTCGCATAATGTAGACGAACATTCTGAAATGTAGTATACTTGTACCTATTTGTGGGAAGTCTGGCTGGGTATAAAAAATAACACACAGAGACACACTATTTAACAAGGAACTATTTATTGTATAAAACATTTCCAATTATAAATAGCAATATAGCATTATTGTTCTCACATCAGCACTAAGAAATATTTGGTGCTATGCAATCTTTAACAGATGAATACAGGATGTATCTTTATCTTAGATCGGTTGGCCAGTTGGCATTACAATTACATCGTGCACCTGCAACAAGAAGTGAGAATGGTGTTAAGGTCTTGCAAATGATTAAGTTTTATACCTTTATACGCTCAAACAACTGAAGAAAAAGGACTGCAATTTTATTAAAAAAAATTGCCCTCTCTATTTTATGGAAGTGAATCGGAAGTGAATCATCGGTATTGAATAAATAGGAAGGAAAACAAATACAAGAAATAAAAATGAGATTTATTAGAGCGGCGAAGGAATGAAAAAGAATAGATAATACACGAAATGAAGATATTTGTAGGCAGTTGAAAATCTGGAGTGCAATAGCATAAGAACCTTAAATCAAAAGGAAAACGAGATCCTGGCAGCCCAAGAAGGAGTTTGAACCCGTAACAGACCACAATTAGCCTAATACTAAAAGACAGCCCTAGTTTTTAGAAGACAGTCCCAATTTTTTAAAATAACTTCCATTACATTTGTTTCATGTTTTTATCAGTGGAATCCACTCACTATACCATTTTTCTCTCCAGATGTTTTCTGATAACTGAGCATATTAACAATTGCACGACCATAGTAGCCCTTTGTCCACTGAAAATTACTCACCTTCCAGACGAGTCACTGTATAAGCGATGCATAGTCACAAGCAGCAATGCCTGAAGACACAAGACGTGTGACCTAGAATTTTTGGAGCCTGTTACAACTAAATATAAAAGTAAATACTTGATTGGTAGCGCCGAATATTATTGTGGCTAAGGAACCAGCTGTCAGGTCTTTATGTTTACTAGATGGCTATGAGTACCTGCTGTGAGTCTTGACGATCTCTTTTTAGTGCGCCGAAATTTTCCTTCCAATGCACCTTCCTCTTTGCTACTAGAATTGTGACAACCTACGAACACCACTGCAACGAAGAGTGGTTTCGTCGTCTGAAGCAGGTGTGGTCAAAATTCGGTTCACTAGTTGTGTCCTGGTGTGTGTGCCATGGCGCTCAGCCTTGATGCACACTTCCCCCACCAGCACATCACGCTGTCTAGGCATTAGGAGGGGGAAAACTGTGAGCACACTGTATTTCAATGGCAAAGCAGTCACACTGCAAATGACTTGGTTTTGAATTTCACATTTCTCAAACACAGAACAAATTTTCAGTGCTATTTAATTATTTTTGGCATGCTGAATACTTAATATAATTTTTATCTGGTACAAACTGTCGGCTTGTAGGCAGACGCAGGCGATTTGCACTCAAGTTGCGATGTAAATCTGACTTATTTAGATTCATAATCGAGAAAAGGCCTCTCACACGCATATGGTGATCGAAGTATTGTATCCCTTTTGCAATCTAATTACGGAGACGTGGAAACTGTACTTGAGGAAAACAAGTAGACGTCCTGCAGAATTTTAGCATAAACGGATTTGTCTATGAAATGAGAATTACGCTGCAGACCAGCCAGTTACATCTACAAACACACAGGGGTGCTTTCAACTGAAAAGGCAAGCGGTCTCGGAAACAGCTTGAAAACAGATGTGGGATTGGCAGTGCCGTCAAAAAGTTTAGAAAAATATCCTTGCAATTCTTTCAAGGCGACAATGGATACTTCAGACCTCGAGTTTTGACCTCAGTGAGCTTAGCGATCTGGTGTGTGTTTGTCAGAATTTGTCCCATCTACAATGTGAGGTCTGCAATCCATTCTGGATGTTCTCATTTTCATACTTCTATCTTTGTACCCACTTTGCTGCAAGGGAAGAGAGACCCTCAAGTTAAGTTTCACAATGTTGTTTCAAAGTCTAAATTGCTCTATTATTGTTCTATAACATGAAAAACACATGTGCCTCTCTTTATGGCTGTAACTTATGCGTTCAGTTATACTTGCCGACTACAGTAGTTCAAGCTTTGCACCCCACTAGGTACGGTGCACATAACCCGCAAATACAGTGCTAAAATGCTATTTTCAGATCTAAAGTATCTGTATTATTTGTTATAAAGTCGCCCTAGTCTGGATAAAACTGAAACATCACTTACAAGAGTCTGATGATCAAAGTGCATGCAGCATGTATGTTGATGGGAGGTTCCGCCCGCCCAATACTGGAAGCCACATATACCACTGTGCAACACTTCTTGTAGCTAAGAGAATTTAGGACTTTTAATTTTGCTTTGTATCTCATCCATAGTAATATTATTAAGCCAGTCCACATTCTCTATGGTGTTTGTTGTCAACTCTTCCCTATACTGTCGTCAAATAATAACCATTAAATCTGGTTATTCTATCACATCTGAACACTGCAAATGACTTTTCTGTTGTTGGATACGCTGTGTTCAGACCACTACATTAAGATACCATGTGACCATCTTTTTTAAGCAAATCAGAAACGTACGAATGTTCATAAACACATGTCATATATCCTCTAATGTATATGTCTTGGATCCAGTGCTTTCTGTGAGTATTTCAAAATATGGCCACTTTCCACAGTATTCTTACTGTAAGTGCTTATATCCTACATTCCCGAGATATGTTCAGAGTTTTCCGTATACCTTGTTTAAAATAATTTATAAGCTTTGCTTGCGCAACTACAATGGCTTGTTCTTTTTCCGACAACACTCTGTATTTTTTGACCTGTTCCATACTTACTTTTCTTTTGTACACACATAAAAAGTAACTGCACTTAAAGGGGTAATTTCTGTACTATGGAACAGTTTATGTATTTCTAATTCATTGCTTCTTTTTCTTAGGACCTGCAGAATAACATTAATTGTTGCAGTTAATCTTGATTTAGCATTATCTGTATCTGATGGAGCTCCTGGTTGGAGAAAGTTAGGTTTCTCCACATTTAATACAACACTTATTTTGTACTCGTTGGAGTCTTATTTAACAATTACCATATAATTTAAAAGTAAATAATTAAAACCATAGGGGAACAGAACATAGTTTATAATCTTTTCTTAATCTGGACTCTCTGGAAAGTTCACTTGAACGTCAATCAACTTTCGTGTACTCTTATTATCACTCTGCATATTGCAGAACTCTGTTAACCACAATGCTGTAAATGTTCTGTAAGCTATTTGACGGTTTACAACACAGAGAAGTGATTTGCATGGAGTACAATAGAGCACATTGTAAATACGGATTGTTGACTTTTAATACCTTTACAGGCTTTCACAGTGTCGAACACATCATCCATTCCGAAGTTATAAATTATAGCTTCCCCTCTCATCCCTCTTTGCCACATGCTTGTAGCACGAAGGGAATTGAGCTAAGAAATGTATGCATGCAAGTCAGCAAGGAAAAAGAACACGCTATTGCAGTTATGCGAGCAAGGCCTATAAATTTCATGTAGTTCAAACACAGTATACGGAAAAATCTGGATACACTTGTGAAATACAAAATATTAGCACTTACTGTAAAAATGCCATGGAAAGTGATGGTATGTTAAAGTTTTCCTAGCAAACATAGGATTCAAGGACGTTTACTATATTAGAGGAAATACAACAAATTTGATAATAAACCTACATCCTCCTCTGAATTTGAAATATAGGTTTATTATCAGATATGTTTTATTTCCTCTAATATAGTAAACGTACTTGAATCGTATGTTTGCTAGGTAAACTTAAACATAACACTAGACGGCCCTGCCCCAGGAGATCCCGGGCCTTATCTCAATGAGGAACCGCCTCAGGAGATACTGGCAGCGTACCAGGCGCCCGTTCTATAAACTGCACGTCAACAGACTCCACGGTATAATACGGAAAAAAGTACAGACATTTCGAAACGAACAATGGGGACAGGAACTCGCAGGGCTCACACGCCCTGACGTGTGGAGGCTAGCCAGACACTTCACCAGGGAGAAACATTACATTGCCACTCTACAAGAACGAGACAGCTCAGCTTGCTTCGCGACGGAGAAGGCGGAGCTTATGACCACAACACTTGCAGCGTCTTTCATGCCGAATTTGGCTACTTCATATCGAGTATTCACACTTGAAACGGACCAGGTTACACGACTTGTAGCCCAGCCCACGCGCGACGAGATTAGATGCACTATTACAAATGAAATTACGTGGGTTATCAAGAATTACAATGCCAGGAAAGCCCCTGCGCCCGATGGCATTCAAAACCATATCCTCCAGGAGTTCACGGATAGAGCCGTAGAGTACCTTGCACACATAACGGCTCAAACGGCTCTAAGCACTATGGGACTTAAGATCTGAGGTCATCAGTCCCCTAGCCTTAGAACTGCTTATATCTAACTAGCCTAAGGACAGCACACACATCCATGCCCGAGACAGGATTCAAATCTGCGACCGTAGTAGCAGCGCGGGCTCCGGACTGAAGCACCTAGAACCGCTCGGCCACAGCGGCCGGCCACACATAACACCAACACTTCCCTGACTTTTGGAAGGCTGTCAAGGTCCTGATGTTCAGGAAGCCAGGGAAAGACCACTCCCTCCAACAAAATTACCGACCCATCAGTCTTTCGTGCTCGCTCAGCAAGATTGTTGAGAAGGTAATATTAAAACGCATCACTAGGCACTGCGTCGCCAATGACACCCTAAGACCGGAGCAGTTCGTTTTTAGGAATCACCACTCAACAACACAACTTCTCCGCGTAGTCGAACATAATAACACTCGGCTACAACATGAATAAAGCCACAGGGGCCGTGTTCCTGGACATCGAAAAATCTTTCGGCCGTCTTTGGGACAACGGCCTTATACGCAAACTAAGCGAAGCTGGTCTTCCGGACGGTCTTGTACGTCTCATACAACTCATATCTCACGAACATATGTTTCAACACTGACGTGCATGGCAAACAATCGACACAACGCGGTATCCAAGATGGAATTCCCCAGGAAAGCATCCTAGAGCCCATCTTCTTCAACTTGTTCATTAACGACTTCCCAGCAACACAAAACACGACGTTAGCCATCCGACTTTAGCGACGCGGATGACACATTCATCCATGCGCAAGATTGGAAACAGTGGAACATTAATTCACGAATACAGACGACTCTCAGAACTGCCGATCCTTGGTTGAAACGATGGCGCATTTAAGTAAACGTTGACAAGTGCGAAGCAGTTCTGTTCACACGTAGACCGAAACTACTGCACAAACATGAACACTGTAGACAGAAACCCTACATACACGCCCAATACGTTTCCGAGAGAAAGTCAGATATCTCGGTGTCTGGCTGGACCGGAAACTTACATGGGGGGACCACATGGAATACGTTGCCAACAGAGCGCACGCGAGGCTCAAACAAATCTACCCAATGCTCATCACGGAAAGTACACTGAATAGGAGGGTGTCGAGGTCCATATACATGACACTGATTAGACCTCTGATGACGTACGCAGCTCGCGCCTGGGGATATGCAGCTCCTACATGCCTGTGCCGCCTGCAGATCACACAGAACAAAGTGCTACGCATCATTAGCAACGCTCCACGCTACACACGCACCGTGGGTCTTCACAACGAATGGCAAGCTATGGCAAGCTAACATATACCAACAAGCGAGAAACGTCGGCAAGCCCCTGCATATCAGCAACGTTGACTGGATAAGTCAGCTGCTATTAAAGCCGACCAAAAGGCTAAAGCAGGGAAACCGACGAGCTCGCCCACTAACGCACAAACAGATCGCCAACATCACACTAAACTGTTCATCTGACGTTTGACATATCGGACACAAAACGATGATGAAACTGTTACAGGTTTGCTGACGCTGGCCGAGAGATCAACACCGGCACCCAGCGGCAGCCGCCGAGTAGCAGCACCGCACAACGACAAAGGCATGGACATGCATGATACCCTCAACTAACAAAGCCTACCCTTGCATGACCTGTCGCAGGCAACAAGACATCCGCTACTGCTCTTACTGCCCGACCTATCTATCGCAGAGGTTTTATTCCCTTGGCTCTTGCCTTAGCACTTTTTTTCCCTCTGCCCTTCAAGACGTTAGTCGACGTTCGACTTTCGACCCAATCGATCTCCCGATTAGCGTGTATTAATGGTTAACCTTAACCAGACGTACGAAAACATCGCAATACCCACATCCTGCGACACCTCACTTTAGAGAAAACTAACTCTTTTGCATAGATGGCAGTAGACCTTTTGAGTTGGCCATCATGCCCGTGTTGGCGTGGAGGGGCTCCACCTCTATTTGTTTTAAAAAATCTCGATATTCTTTATCTAGCAACAAAGCTGAAAACTAATGGAATAACTTAATTTAATGACCACTCTTTTATTAAAGTGGTAAATTTAATGTTCTATACACAGATTCCGCTGGTATATAGCGAAGAATTGGCAACGTACAACCAAGAGCGCGTGGAATGTCTTACTAATATTCATATACAGGAAATAAAAAGCAAAATTAATATTCCTGAACACTTTTGACTATAAGAAGTGTTGTACACAGGACGTACACCAGCTTTGTGTGGGCTCCAGTAGTGAGGAGGGAGGCTTTGATCACCGCATAATCTGTTCTCTGATCACTGGACTCTTGCATGTAGCGTATCAGTTGTAACCAAACTAAGGTGAGTTTGTGACAAACAATACAATTTATTTGCGAAAATATTGTGGCACCTAACCTGACGCTCACTTGTGCCTTGCATCAAGTGTGCAGAAAGATCGAACAAAAGTTGTTGCATAGTGTACCTTAACCTGTAAGCTGGATCAATAAGAACAAATCATGACGTATTTTGACAAATAATACATACTTTTTTGAAGTGCTATCTTACTGTACTGCAAAGATCAAATGACAGACATTGCCAAGCGTATACCTTAACCTGTAACGTACACCAGTAGAATCAATGAAGTGAGCCAAATGGACTAAATACTATTAAATGAGGGCGTGCTGAGAAGTAATATGTCCTAATTTTTTGTGTGAAAACTCTTAAAGATTTTTGAATAAAGCCAGAGTTATTAACATCCTGCTTCTTTATTCTTCATGTGCATGTACAAGGTTATTATAAATGATTGAAGCGATTTCACAGCTCTACAATAACTTTATTATTTGAGATATTTTCACAATGCTTTGCACACACATACAAAAATTCAAAAAGTTTTTTTTAGGCATTCACAAATGTTCGATATGTGCCCCTTTAGTGATTCGGCAGACATCAAGCCGATAATCAAGTTCCTCCCACACTAGGCGCAGCATGTCCCCATCAATGACACACTGGACTCGCATTCGGGAGGACGACGGTTCAATCCCGTCTCCGGCCATCCTGATTTAGGTTTTCCGTGATTTCCCTAAATCGTTTCAGGCAAATGCCGGGATGGTTCCTTTGAAAGGGCACGGCCGATTTCCTTCCCAATCCTTCCCTAACCCGAGTTTGCGCTCCGTCTCTAATGACCTCGTTGTCGACGGGACGTTAAACACTAACCACCACCACCACCACCACCCATCAATGAGTTCGAAAGCATCGTTGATGCGAGCTCGCAGTTCTGGCTCGTTTCTTGGTAGAGGAGGTTTAAACACTGAATCTTTCACATAACCCCACAATAAGAAATCGCACGGGGTTAAGTCGGCAGAGCGTGGAGGCCATGACATGAATTGCTGATCGTGATCTCCACCACGACCGATCCATCGGTTTTCCAATCTCCTGTTTAAGAAATGCCGAACATCATGATGGAAGTGCGGTGGAGCACCATCCTGTTGAAAGATGAAGTCGGCGCTGTCGGTCTCCAGTTGTGGCATGAGCCAATTTTCCAGCATGTCCAGATACACTTGTCCTGAAACGTTTTTTTCGCAGAAGAAAAAGGGGCCGTAAACTTTAAACCGTGAGATTGCACAAAACACGCTAACTTTTGGTGAATTGCGAATTTGCTGCACGAATGCATGAGGATTCTCTACCGCCCAGATTCGCACATTGTGTCTGTTCACTTCACCATTAAGAAAAAATGTTGCTTCATCACTGAAAACAAGTTTCGCACTGAACGCATCCTCTTCCACGAGCTGTTGCAACCGCGCCGAAAATTCAAAGCGTTTGACTTTGTCATCGGGTGTCAGGGCTTGTAGCAATTGTAAACGGTAAGGCTTCTGCTTTAGCCTTTTCCGTAAGATTTTCCAAACCCTCGGCTGTGGTACGTTTAGCTCCCTGCTTGCTTTATTCGTCGACTTCCGCGCGTTACACGTGAAACTTACCCGCACGCGTTCAACCGTTTCTTCGCTCACTGCAGGCCGACCCGTTGATTTCCCCTTACAGAGGCATCCAGAAGCTTTAAACTGCGCATACCATCGCCGAATTGAGTTAGCAGTTGGTGGATCTTTGTTGAACTTCGTCCTGAAGTGTCGTTGCACTGTTATGACTGACTGATGTGAGTGCATTTCTAGCACGACATACGCTTTCTCGGCTCCTGACGCCAGTTTATCTCACTGCGCTCTCGAGCGCTCTGGCGGCAGAAACCTGAAGTGCGGCTTCAGCGGAACACAACTTTATGAGTTTTTCTACGTATTTGTAGTGTGTCGTGACCATATGTCAATGAATGGAGCTACAGTGAATTTATGAAATCGCTTCAATCATTTGTAATAGCCCTGTATTTTTAGCCCCCTGCCGCTAGAGGGCTTCGAGATTTAGCGTGCAACATGGCGCTGGGTAACGTAACTACATTGGCGCGTGAAAAACAGCATACTACAATCGAGTTTCGAATTCGAAGAGCTCGTGCACACATGGAGCAATGGAGCACCCCCTCCTTCATCATGACAACGCCAGACCACACACGAGTGCTGTGACATCTGCAGCAATACAAAACCTTCGTTTCACTGTCATCAATCATCCTCCATAAGGTCCTGACTTGGTCTCATCCTATTTTTATCTATTTCCAAAACTTAAAGAACTCCTTCGAGGGCTTAACTTTTATAGCGATTAAGCGCTGCGAGCAGGGGTGAGATTGTGGCTCTGTCAACGAAGTCTAACATTCTACAGTGATGGTGCCAACAAACTGGTCTCTCGTTTGCAGAAATGTGTGCATCGCCATGGTGACTGTTGAGAAATAAATACGTAGACATGAAGCACAAAGGTGTAGAATATTAATAAAGTTTGCTTTATTTGGAAAGTCTTAACAGCTCTCACATAAAAGATTCGGAGGAGTTACATCAGCATGCCCTCATAGAACAATAATACTGTTCAGTTTTTAATGGGTGGGACAATATTGGACTGTAGTTGGGAGAGCAAAACATGTGTCTATATGTGTTCTCTAAGGAGCTCTCTGACTGGCCTGTTTCCAAGAAAATAAGTGCGGCTTAAGAAGAAGTTGGAAAATACGATTGTGAGGGCAAAATATGGGTGTGTTTTAGTGTAGAATCACTGACTGTCGTCCTTATAAGAAAGAGTCGTGGCAACCAACCCGCCCCTCCATTTGCACAACTGGGGCATGTGCCTTTGTAAGTACATATACCGTGGACCAGAAGCTCCATAACTATACTACTGAAACGAGGGAGGGGGAGGAGAGCGCAATGACCAAGTTTGTTCTGTGATCCATTCACTCTAGCTTCGTTGGTATTTCTGTCTTCTATTCCCTTATCTATTGTATTATTGCTGCCTCTCCACATTATTAGATTCTTATTGATCTTCACACAATTTATTAATTTCTCCATTTCCTAAAACTTCCCCTCTGTTTCGTCATCATCAGCTGGTAGCGTGAACATGCAAACTTGGACAATAGAGGTGTGCATTACCTTTCTTTCGAACTTCAGAAGAGTAGTGGTGTCACCTAGTCGAAATGTCCTACTCTGTTATCTAACTCTCTATTACACCAGCCGTTGATGTTGTCGTACAATGCTCTAATCCAAATTCTGTATTCCCCAGTCATTTGACTTCATTAATTCCTACTGTGTCTTAATTTCAGTTTGGCAATAAAACTTCACGTTTTGCAGGCTCTGAAAAATATTCAGATTTCATAATTGCACTCATAGATTCATACACTACACTCACAGATTCATACAACGTTACCAAACTGTCGTTCTTTTAGTTACGCCCCGGAAAAACTGAATGGGGGAAAACGGTACCTTTCTAAATAAGTTAGAGATTACCACGATACAGCTTCTAGGAAAGCATACTCCTTTTGGATGCACAGTGTGTGTATTATGTGTGGTAGTCTTTGTCGGTTCCAACATCAATGGTGGTTTTCCTATTACCAACTTTCTCTGGCTGCCATTGAGAGGGAACGTCTATCAAGTCAGTTAATCGAAGTGTCGTTGCGTGAGCAGACGGTGAAGCGGTGTGACGATGGTGGGTCGGGAAACGCGCCAGTGTTCTACTAGTCTACTACCACAAACTTTTTTTTTTTTTTTTTTTTTTTTTTTTTTTTTTTTTTTTTTTTTTTAGTCTTCTGACTGGATCTGGATCGGTGCCCCCTGTGACGAATTCCTCTCCTGTGCCAACCTCTTCTTGACTAGCCCTTGCAACATACGTCCTCAATTATTTCAATTATTTGTTGAATGATGTATCCCAGTCATCCTCTACAGGTTTCACTCTCTACGACTCCCTCTAGTACCATGGAAGTTATTCCCTGATGTCTTAACAGATGTCCTATTATCCTGTCCCTTCTTCTTGTCGGTGTTTTCCATATATTCCTTTCCTCTCCAATTCTGTAGAGAACCTCCTCATTTCTTACCTTACCAGTCCACCTAATTTTCAACATTCTTCCGTAGTACCACATTTCAAATGCTACGATTCTCTTCTGTTCTCGTTTTCCTACAGTCCATCTTTAGCTACTACAGAATTCTGTGCTCCAAATGTATATTTTCAGAAATTTCTTCCTCAAATTAAGTCCTATGTCTGACACTGGTAGACTTCTCTTGGCCAGGAATGTCCTCTTTGCCAGTGCCTGTCTGCTTTTTATATCCTCCTTGTTCCGCTCATCATGGGTTATCTTACTGCCTAAGTAGTAGATTTAATTAATTCTGTTTACTTCGTGATCACCAATCCTGATGTTAAGTTTCTCGCTGTTCTCGTTTCTGCAACTTCTCATTACTCTCGTCTTTCTTCGATTTGCTCTCAATCCATATTCTGTACTCATTAGCATGTTCATTCCATCCAGCAGATACTGTAATTCTTCTTCACACACCTTCAACTAGGAACACTATTGCTTGGTTTATAGCTAAGTGTTTTCCATGCTTGAACGAGGAAAGTCAGTCCCTTAGGCCAACGGAATAAACCCACAGTTCCCGCAGTGACAGTCACATATGTGCCGCCTACTTATTTGATGATCCCTGTCTGTAGTTGATATCAGTTAATATTACATTACGACAGCGTCTGGTAAACAACCTTGAAAGTTGCTGAATGGTTTTAGTTTCCTGGAGTTTGCTGCCGGTTCAATCTGTTGCGTAACACAGGGCGAAGGAAAGTGACAGATCTACCAGTAAGCACGTGATGCGGAATACCTGGTGCCGCTATAAGCAGCTAGGGGAAGTTCGGGTATAGTCGGGCATGATGGTAAAACTAGGAACCCACGTACTTGATAACATTCTTATTTGGCCTTAGACCATGAAGACAGCCAGCAGTTTCATTACCGCCATGAGGCTTGGTAGCGTCAGACGCATTGTTGTTGAGCAAAATAATTTGTTAGATTTTTGTGGTTGTTTACCTTATTTTGTGATGTTTTTTACTCAGAAATGGACTTATACCATCGTATTACAAGTAATATAATGAGTAATACTTTTTAACAGGCTTTATGAACGTATGCCATGTTAAACGATTCTTCACCTTCTTTCTTATGCAGAAGGAATTTTGCAGATAAGGTAGAGCTGGGGTACAACGGGTAGTAGCAATGGCGTAAAACTGGAACTACCTGATACATTACCCCTTGACTTCGTTACATATAGCTCATATTTGTAATATATGAAGTACATGCTTTTAACGGCGTGGTAGTTGTGTGTACACGTCTTAATAACGACAATTTAATAATTATACCCGACAGTTTAATAATTATATCTCGAGTTAACATTATTTTGCGCCAGTTTGGAGATTAATTTTGTCACTAATAATTTGATTAACTACCCATTACTGAAGAGGTATATTTTCATTTGAGCTGGGACCAATAAGCGCTTTATACGGTCAGGAAATTGAGACATGGCTTATTAGTCACATGGGAACGATGGTAACCCAGTATCAAATAGCTCAGTTGTTCGGACTTGCGTATAGTAGAACTGCAACAATGCAAAACGGCCTATTTGGATTTAAAGGTTTTCCTGCGTAATGCAAATGCATTTGGCAAGGAGGAATATGCACCATCAGATACAACAGAATGAATAATGGTAGATTCGCAGAATACGATAGATCAGTTACTGCTTCTTCTCCACATCCTGGTCCGTCGACTGATGTACAAACACAGTCCTAATTCAGTGTTTCACCGCAGAGTGTAAGGCCAGTTCCTCATTACGACGGACCATGACCAACCGGGTGAAGAGGAAAATGCGCCGTGGTCACAGCCTCCCAGCAAAACTGAACTCAGTGCAAGAAAAGCGTCTTCCCGCCGGGTTAAAAGAAATTCTGGACTCCAGGTCTATACCGTAAAAAAGGATCAGAAGAGTAAGGCAAGCAGCTGTTCTGAAGACGGGAATGAAACACCTTGTCTTCTTAGCAAAGAGACCTTCTAGTCAACAAGAAAATCAGATGTTGGGTAAAACGTTTATAAAGTGTGGCCATGAGGCTCGCACAGGTTGGATCGAAGATGACTTGTGTAAGTATCGGTGGTCCCATGCCTCAGACAGAAAATGGAACATCGCTTGTTCGTGCTCCTCAGAGTACCTGTGTATGTTGTATAACCGTACATTGCACAGCGCTGAGTTATGTTAGATGTAATTTAGACCATCAAAATATGTCCTCGTAATTCATATGTGTTGTTCATGCCTTGTTTATCTATCACTGAAATAAATTTGAAGCCCCAACAATAAAAACAGTCATTGTTATCTACCTTTCTCCTAAGCTACCCGATCATACCTCAGCTTTTCCTACAACGCCTCCTAACTACGCGTCATAAATCCATGGTAATCTTTATGGAAATTCACAGAAGTGCCTGGATTTGTGCTCCTGGATTCCTTAACACTACATAGTTATCCTATAAACATCTCACTACCCGAGATTATTAGAAAAAGATGGACGAAATCTGAAATTATTTTAGTAAAGATCTGTTGATGACCATGTATTATTCATCCTGTTTTGTGATAGACACTGCACTAATTTATTAATTGATCGGAAGATGACTGATTGTTCATCTAAAACCAGTCACCAATAATTGTTAAAATATTGCCATCTGAACTGTTAAAGTATTTTATATAAGAAATTCTTAACATTAGGTAAAGTTATCAATCTACACGTAGTATGAATACAAATTTTCAGCTTACTGATTCTATATTGCATGTAACGCACCTGAACGCGAGGATGCTGGGACAACATGTAAACAACGGCTTCCGCTATGTCTCCTGATTCCAGGGCTGGCATATCCTTGAATTTGTCAGCCAAATCTTTTGGAATAACAGCCATTGCGTTTGACACACCTTCAGTTTGAACTAATCCTGGAGAAACTTCCTGTAAGAAGACGTGTTACACAAAAAGTAAGTACAGTCACAGAATTCAAATTCTGAAAATTCAAATTTCGTCTCTCTCTCTCTCTCTCTCTCTCTCTCTCTGTCTCTCTCTTTCACACACAAACACACACACACATACACACACACAGAGAGAGAGAGAGAGGGGGGGGGGGGGGAGAGAGAGAGAGAGAGAGAGAGAGAAAGCCACGCACGCACGCACACACGCGCTACACACACACACACATATACACACATATGCCCAAGCTTATATACAGAACACAGATAAACTAATCAATATATTGTCTCACTACGCCACTGTTAGTGGGTATAATTTCAGGGTGCAAAAAAAATGTTAATTTATGACTAATTTAGTATTCAATCGTGTTTTGGGAACTACTCTCTGTGAACTATTCGAAGATGTTTTTGATTTACATTCACTTTTTCTGTCATAGGTTTTTTATGGTAGCCATCACATACCTGACAGAGAGGCGCTGATTGCAACAGCATGCCCCTTCCGCCATTTCTCAAAACCAATCAGTCACAGAGAGTAACATGGATAGCACACATGGGACACATAGGGCACGTGGTTCTGAACGCGGATATGGATTTGTCTGGTTTTTTCCCGGGACTTGTAACCAGTGCTACGGGACTCTGTACGTCCATCTTTTCAGAGAGGGCTGGAGGACTCGGCTGTTCAGTACAGAATGTCAAATCAAACACCTTTCGGCTGGATAATTTCCGAACTGTTATTTTATTGGGCTATCAATATCGGTGATTTACTAGCTATCTTCAGGCCCCTTGTTCGCCTACTTAGCTAGGTGGTAACGTGCTCGCCTCCCATGCAAACGGCCCCGGGTTCGAGTCCCGGCCGGGTTGGAGATTTTCTCCGCTCGTGGACTGCATGTTGTGTTGTCCTCATCATCATTTCAGCCTCATCATCAGCGCGCAAATTATACTTGCCCTCGGCGGCCGAACTTCCTCGAATAGGGCCTCCCTTCCAACGACGCCATTTCAATTTTTTTTTCAGGCCCCTTACCGACGTGTAGGGAGATACCCACCTCGATTACGGCCAGAATACGGGCCAGCATTCAAAGATCCGTATCTATATAGACTTCTGCTCGATATAGCGATGATTTCAGTCATCATCTGCTGACTCCTGATGATGTTTGAAGTGGTCGCTGTATCAAGCAGAAATCTACAGATGCCGATCTTTGAAAGAAATGTTCAAATGTGTGTGATATCTTATGGGACTTAACTGCTGAGGTCATCAGTCCCTAAGCTTACACACTACTTAACCTAAATTATCCTAAGGATAATTATCCTAAGGATGCCCGAGGGAGGACTCGAACCTCCGCCGAGCCCAGCCGCACAGTCCATGACTGCAGCGCCTTAGACCGCTTTTTTTTTCCTTTTTTTTTTTGCATTTTGTTCGTTATTGATCGTTGTGTTTGGACGTTGCGGACGTCGCAAGACACCCTGTTCAAGTTCGGTGGCTGATGCTTCCACTCAGTTTTTTATTACAGAGGCCAACCGGCTCTCTGACCGAACACGCTGAGCTACCGTGCCGGCTACCGCTCGGCTAATCCCGCGCGGCGCCGATCTTTGAATGCTGGCCCCTATTTTGACCGGAACCGAGGTTGGAATCTTCTAATACGTCGGTAAGAGGCCTTAAGATAGCTAGTTAATCACCGAAATTGATGGCCCAATAAAATAACAGTCTGGAAATTAGATGGCTGAAAGGTACTTGATTTGATATTCAGTGCTACGAGGGCCAAGTTTACTGCGACGACAGCGCCGTAACTTCAGACTCGCCTGTGTTGTGCTCATGGACTGTGCTGCAACTTACGTGGAAGGAGGTGTACGACTCTTCTAGTGACGTCAGGGCCTGAGTTCTGTTGACAGGCACAAGCGGTATAGCAATTACAGTTCACGGTGCGACTTCCAGTATGAAACTATGCTGCAGACGTTTAAACCGTCATACACGGTGCACTTCACGTATATTACATTACACCGTAAAAGAACTGAAAAGGGGAAATAAAAACTCTTCGGAAATATTGCTTTAAATGAAAATTACCTTCAAGGCGATTTCTCGCTTTATTTTCGATCTTTGCAGCCTTAGATCTTGATCTAATGTAAAAAAAAAAATACAGCTTTTGATTCTCGTTGTACAGAAGAACATACATTCACGAGGGAAAACTATTAAGGAAAGGACTAATCAGTAAACAAGAATCTGATTTTATTTGGAAAATTTTAGTAATTCCCGTCCGCTATTGTTTACATGTCGGTTGATCCTTATTATATTACTGTATATGAAAAATTTCGCAGAATGTGACATTTTTTTAAAGCGATTTCGTTCACATCTTTACCACAAGCACGTATCTCAGAAAAGCGAGAACAGTCATTCCAAAAGCTGTTTCAACATTTCTCCGTGACTTGCGCTGCTTAGGAACAAATTTTCAATGTCATCAAATACTAGTGTTTGAAACAGATGTTACCTGTCAACAACACAGATGGAACAAATATGAATTAACGCTGCTGTTTACTCCACTTGCATTGAATTCATCACCACTGGCTACAAGTACTTTACATGTATAGCAGCCGTTTTTGAGTTTTAAAAAATAATGTAGAACAACACACTTGTGTCATTCTTAAATGAATCTGTTTTATTTCCGTTTTCCGTGTTCGTCTTGTAATTTACCTTACAACTTGGTACATAACAGGTACGCCCCATTTCATTTACCTAGATCAAGTAACAGACAGATTTATGGTCTTCGAAAGCAAGAAAAAACAAGCTGCACACAGTTAAACAAGGATTACTTATATTAAGAAAAAAGTAACGGATTGTGTGTACCATACACAAATCTAAAAAAGATATATCTCTGACAGAGCTCAGACGCACTCTATGGTTCTTGCACAAACGTTTAATACTGACTGAGAGTATGAAGCGCTCAACCGTATCCTTTCGGACATGTCTGAAAGAGCAGACAACATATATGTAATTAAGGCGAGGCTGGCCAATGTTACCTTCAGGTGCAGATGCACACCACCCTCGAACTCTTGCAGGAATCGGTGAAACGCAGTGGTTAATGAGTGTAATGGGGATGGACACTACGTCAGTAGTGTCTGGATAAGTTGAGAATTTTGGCCTGGCGGGAGGCGTGTAGGGTAGTCCATGCAGTTGCGAAGACCACTGTGTCCGGATGGCTTAGTGGTCAGAGCATCTGCTTAGTGAGCAGAAGACCCGGGTTCACATCCCAGTCCGAACACAAATTTTCAACTTCCGCATTGATGTAAATCAATGCCTACTAGCAACTAAATGTCATTAATTCTTTTGTGTCCGTATCCTTCGGGGTTAGCCGGCCGAAGTGGCCCATCGGTTCTAGGCGCTACAGTCTGGAACCGCGCGACCGCTACGGTCGCAGGTTCGAATCCTCCCTCGGGCATGGATGTGTGTGATGTCCTTAGGTTAGTTAGGTTTAAGTAGTTCTAAGTTCTAGGGGACTGATGACCTCAGCAGTTAAGTCCCATAGTGCTCAGAGCCATTGTGCACCTACGGGGCTAGCCTGCGGCCGTAGCTTACAGGATTCCACATAGGTCTTACTGGGGCTAGGCACCGACTTCGGGAAGTCACGAGTGTAGCTGCCAGTTGTCACTGGCTCTGTATCTCATAGGATACGACTGTGACAAAAGTTATGACAGCCATAATTGCAATACGCCCTGTGAACAACTGCTACGGCCTTGGCTACCTCCGCATTCAGAACTGTCTGTGCTGCGACAGTTCTGCCGCAGTTTCTTCACAGATATTTACGACGGGTTTTCTTCTGATAATAAATACAGTATTACATGTGTAAAATCATTTTTACACAACTCTATTTTTACGAATAAAAACTGGACTACACTCACGTGGATATTTATTTTGAAAAAAAAATGTCAAAAACGTTAACTCACGTATACGTACAGACATTAACAACGACGTGAATTATGTGATCACTATGTCAGTTCTGCGTAAAACTATCATATGCAAGCCAGCAACTCTACAACATGTTTGTGTCATTTGTAAAGTGAAATCGTATGTTTGAAACAAGGATGGCACTTGGTGTTCTGAAAGTGTGGGAAGACGTATGTGAAACCAACTGATGAGAAGGTGTCAATGTCTCAGTAGCTGCCTAATCTGCAGATAAAGCAATTGGTATACTGGAGACACGTAACATGTGGAATTGGAAAAGCTGTCGGATATAGTCACTTTGTGGATAGTGGCAATAGTTACTCATCACTGGAGCAATTGAATTGGAAACCTCATCGACTATAGTGCACGAAGATGAGATGTATGCGAGGTGATGTGGGACGAATCATAGAAGAAAGCAGTAGACTCCCTACAATGTGCCGAGTGGACTGCAAGTCAACAGAGCGCCAGTCTCATCACGGATGATCCAACAAGCGAGGTGACACTCGGGAGCATTTCATATTCTGGAGCATGTCAGTTTAAAAACCTAGTTGGCGACACAGATTTAGGTTTCTGTGGATTCACTACATCACAATTAGGCAAATAATGGAATGGCTCCTTCCTCATTCTTTCCCAATTCAAGACAGAACTCTGTTCCAATTGTTGTCCGATTCAACAACAACGGCGGTTTACGCTGTTCGTGGCATGGACAAGGATTGCCGTGTCGCCTGTTCCAAGCGACATTTCTGGAACGCCCATCCACGTGCTTTGGTCTTGAAGAAAGTGTATATGCCTCAAATTATGTCTCTTGTTTGCTTGTGTACAATTTGTCGCCTACCACCATCATCAGCGATGACAACTTGCAACAAATGGAATAAAAATTCACTAAATAACGCTTGCAACAAATGGAATAAAAATTCACTAAATAACGCCACGATCACTTTAAAGCTCGCATTGGATACGATATTCAGAGAAGGGGGCTCAGAACACCACTGAACGCTCATTGTCTGTCGGAGAATGCGTGACGTAGGTGCACGAACAATCCTAAACTCGTACCGCCATATTCTTGACTCCAACTGTAATCTCATCGTACACAGTGAATTCTGCCCTAATCTGCCTCGTTCTTCAGGACTGAGTCATAGATTTGTTGCAAAGTAGCCTGACTCGAACTTTAATCGGAGTGTAATTTCTGATCATTCGTCAGAAATGGGTGAAATTAATACCGTCAAACGAAACATTGATTCCCAGTGCAATGGTGAATTTTCATTCCACGTACACATTTACTCAGCTTCATGATGGAATTTCAATGTGTTACTCTGCTGACAAGAATTCCTTAGCACTTTTCGAAGTACTCGTGTTTGTTTAACATGTAACAGTCTAATTCAACAGGGGAACAATGCTCGAACACACAGAGCAAAGAATGTTGCTGTCGTTGCTGTTGCTGTTCTTATTATTATTATTGTTGTTGTTGTTGTTGTTGTTGCGGCCTTTAGCCTGTAGACTGGTTTGTTGTAGTTCTTCATGACAAGTGTGTCCTGTGAAAGATTTTACTCTTATTGAGACACTAGCTGGCCGCGGTGGCCGTGAGGTTCTAGGCACTTCACTCCGGAACCGCGAGACTGCTACGATCGCAGGTTCGAATCCTGCCTCGGGCAGGGATGCGTGTGATGTCCTTAGGTTAGTTAGGTTTAAGTAGTTCTAAGTTCTATGGGACTGATGACCTCAGATGTTAAGTCCCATAGTGCTCAGAGCCATTTGATTTTTTTTTAAATTGAGACACTACTGCTTTGTCACGTCAGCATGGTTACCAACGGATTTGCATGGTTAATTTTAAGGGGTGGGGCAATGTCCTTCCTGTCACCACACCATTACCCATCAAAGGGAATACTTGTACTCTGTCTGTGGTGTCACCGCCAGACACCACACTTGCTAGGTGGTAGCTTTAAATCGGCCGCGGTCCATTAGTACATGTCGGACCCGCGTGTCGCCACTGTCAGTAACTGCAGACCGAGCGCCACCACACGGCAGGTCTAGAGAGACGTACTAGCACTCGCCCCAGTTGTACGACGACTTTGCTAGCGACTACACTGACGAAGCCTTTCTCTCATTTGCCGAGAGACAGTTAGAATAGCCTTCAGCTAAGTCCATGGCTACGACCTAGCAAGGCGCCATTAGCCTTTCAGTACTTGTATTTAAAGACTCTCAATTGTATCGTCAAGAGCGATGTACCACAATGATGGAATAAAGTGAAGTATTCGAGGAGCTACGTACTTTTCTCTATAGCATTCACAAAGTATCCTGTTTCAGACCTCACGCCAGCCGGCGTGTGTGTACGCGTGCATTTCGGTTACCCGTCACTGTGGACTGGCTGTCTTGTCAGTCCAAAACACTGTCTGTGGGCTGTTTTACTCATGTGAAAGTGAGCAAAAGTTTTCTGAATCTGTCCCGTGAAAGATTATCCTTTTTACTGAGCCGTTGTCCAATACCGCCGCAAAGCCGGCATGGCTATGAACGGATTCAGCACGGTTAATTTTAATAGGTGGTCCAATGCCTTTCCTGCCCCAACACCATTACGCATCAGAGGGAATACATTTACTCCAATTGTCGGCAGGCTGTATTACTCTTGCGAAAGAGAACAAATGTTTTCTAAATATGTTCTGAGGAAGATTATACTTTTTATTGATCCTTCGTCCCACATCGGCACAAAGTCAACATGATTATGAACAGATGTGGCATGGTTAATTTTAATAGGTGACTGAATTCCCTTCCTGACACCATCCCACGGGTGACTGAATTCTCTTCCTGACACCATCCCATTACCAGTCGAGGTAAAACATGTACTCCAACTGTTCGTGGATTGTTTTACCCGTGTGAGAGTGAGCAAAGTTTTCCAACTCTGTCCTGTGAAAGATTATCCTGTTTACTGAGCCATGGTTCCACATCAGCACAAGGTCTGCATGGTTATAAACGGATTTGGCATGGTTGAATTTAAGGAGTGGCTTGATCCCCTTCCTGTCAACAAACCATTACCCATGGAGGGAATGTACGTACTCCAATTGTCTGTGGGCTATAATACTCATATCGAAGTGAGCAAAAGTTTTCTATTTCCATCATGTGAAAGGTTATTCCTTTTACTAAGCCCCTGTCCTAGGTCGGCGTGATTATGTACAGATCTGGCATAGTTAATTTTAATGGGTGGCCAGATGTCCTACCTGTCACCACCTCATTACTCCTCAGAGGGAGTACATTTTCTTCGACTGTCTGCAGGCTGTGTTACCCATGTGAAACTGAGCAAAAGTTTTCTAAAGCTGTCCTGTGAACGATTATACTTTTTACTAAGCTTTGTCCAGCATCGGCACATGGTCTGAATGGTTATGAACGAATTCAGCACAGTTCTTTTTAATGGGAAGCACGGGGCCCTTCCTGTCACCACGCCACTACCCCTCCGAGGGAATAAATTTACTCCAACTGTCGGCTGTTGTTGTGGGTTGGCAGGAGAGCCAACACCGGGTTACTAGAGGAAGCCGAAAGGCACTCGTTTTAGCTCACGCAGGCTGACGCGAGGTCTGGAACAGGACAAGGAAATTAGACTTTAGAAAAAACGGACGTAGCTGGTGGAATACTTAACTTTAATCCATTAATGGTGAACGTCGCTCTTGACGGTACATGATTCAGTATCAATAGTAACTGGTAATGGCGCCTTGCTAGGTCGTAGCAAATGACGTAGCAAAAGGCTATGCTAACTATCGTCTCGGCAAATGAGAGCGTATTTTGTCAGTGAGCCATCGCTAGCAAAGTCGGTTGTATAACTGGGGCGAGTGCTAGGAAGTCTCTCTAGACCTGCCGCGTGGCGGCGCTCGGTCTGCAATCACTGATAGTGGCGACACGCGGGTCCGACGTATACTAACGGACCGCGGCCGATTTAAAAGCTACCCCCTAGCAAGTGCGGTGTCTGGCGGTGACACCACAGCTTTATTACTCTAGTGACGGAGAACTAAAATTTTCTAAATCTGTTCTGTGAAAGATTATATCTTTTATTGATCTATCGTTGCACATCGGCAGAGGAACTGCAATGTTATGAACGGATGTCGCATGGTTAAATTCATGGGGTGGTTGGATGCCATTCCTGTAAACACCCCATTACTCTAAGAGGGAATACATGTACTTCAAATTTCTGTGGGCTGTGTTATTCTTGTGAAAGTGAACTTAAGTTTTCTAAGTATTTGTAAATTGTCTAACGGAAGTGGGGCTTGTGCATAGGTCCAGTATTCACCTTGTAGCATGTGGGAAACCACCTAAAAACTACATAAAGGTTCTCTGGCGCACCAACACTAGTCGTTCTTCCACCAGTCGTTTTCGATTCGGGACCAACGCAACTCCCCTTCCCAGGATTAGCAGCTATCTGGCAGGCCCTGGGAAAGTTTCTTCTTCTCTATATAATTACTGCAATCGACAGCCATTTGAATGTGCATATTGTATTCAGGCCTTGGTCTTCCTTAACAGTTGTTACTCCGCTCGCTCCCTCCCATTACGAAAGTGTCGACACTTTCATGCCTCAGGATGCGCCCTAACAACCTTTCCTTTCTTTTAATCAAGTTGTCCCATAAATTTTTTTGTTCCCCAGGTCGATTCCGTACTTCTCCATTATATTTTCGATTCACGCATCCAGTACCAAATTTCAAAAGCTTCTGTTTTCCTCTGGTTTGAACTGACTATCAACCACGTGTCACATCCGTTAAAGGCTACGCTCCAAAGAAATTCGCTGATGGGAAAAAATATGGCAACAGTATAAAATAGTTAATGCGGAGTAATGAAATTTTGGGAATACATTTACCTAGTAATATATTTAAATGATTAACATGCCAAGATCACAGATTAATGTAAGTACACTACTGGCCATTAAAATTGCTACACCACGAAGATGAAGTGCTACAGACGCGAATTTTAACCGACAGGAAAAAGATGCTGTGATATGCAAATGATTAGCTTTTCAGAGCATTCACACAAGGTTGGCGCCGGTGGCGACACCTACAACGTGCTGTGTGTGTGTGTGTGTGTGTGTGTGTGTGTGTGTGTGGTTGGAGGTTTTCGGGCGCTAAACAGCACGGTCATCAGCGCTGACATGAGGAACGTTTCCAACCGATTCCTCATATACAAACAGTAGTTGACCGGCGTTGCCTGGTGAAATGTTGTTGTGATGCCTCGTGCAAGGAGGAGAAATGCGTACCATCATGTTTCCGACTTTGATAAAGGTAGCCTATCGCGATTGCAGTTTATCGTATCGCGTTGGTCGAGATCCAATGACTGTTAGCAGAATATGGAATCGGTGGGTTCAGGAAGGTAATACGGAACGCCGTGCTGGATCCCAACGACCTCGTATCACTAGCAGTCGAGATGACAGGCATCTTATCCGCATGGCTGTAATGGATTGTGCAGCCACGTCTCGATCCCTGAGTCAGCAGATGGGGACGTTTGCAAGACAACAACCATCTGCACGAACAGTTCGACGACGTTTGCAGCAGCATGGACTATCAGCTCGGAGACCATGGCTGCAGTTACCCTTGACGCTGCATCACAGACAGGAGAGCCTGCGATGGTGCACTCAAAGACGAACCTGGGTGCACGAATGGCAAAGCGACATTTTTTTCGGATGAATCCAGGTTCTGTTTACAGCATCATGATGGTAGCATCGGTGTTTGGTGACATCGCGGTGAACGCACATTGGAAGCGTGTATTCGTCATCGCCATACTGGCGTATCATCCAGCATGATGGTATGGGTTACCATTGGTTACACGTCTCGGTCACCTCTTGTTCGCATTGACGGCACTTTGGACAGTGCACGTTACATTTCAGATGTGTTACGACCCGTGGCTCTACCCTTCATTCGATCCCTGAGAAACACTACATTTCAGCAGGATAATGCACGACGGCATGTTGCAGGTCCTGTACGGGCCTTTCTGGATACAGAAAATGTTCAACTGCTGCCCTGGCCAGCACATTTTCCAGATCTCTCACCAACTGAAAACATCTGGTCAATGGTGGCGAGCAACTAGCTCGTCGCAATACGCTAGTCACTAGTCTTGATGAACTGTGGTATTGTGTTGCAGCTGCATGGGCAGCTGTACCTGTACACGCCATCCAAGCTCTGTTTGGGTTGACTCAATGTCCAGGTGTATCACGGCCGTTATTACGGCCAGAGGTGGTTGTTCTGGGTACTGATTTCTCAGCATCTATGCTCCCAAATTGCGTGAAAATGTAAACACATGTCAGTTCTAGTATAATATATATGTCCAATGAATACCCATTTATCATTTGCATTTCTTCTTGGTGTAGCAATTTTAATGGCCAGTAGTGTATGAGAAAAGCCATTGCGAATGTGAATTGCTGGTACATTAGTAACCCATGTAATCTTCATAATATCGAATGTAACCATGCAAAAGCGCACACATTGTACTGTACAGGTGTCAGATGCCTGTTGCTATTGGTCGGTCAATACAGGGACGGTTAATGCTGTTTCTGGATGACGCTGGAGTTGTCGACCAATGATATCCCCTATGCGCTTGACTGGAGATGGATCAGGTGATCGAGCAGGTCAAGGCAACATGTCGAAACTCTGTAGAGCGTGTTGGGTTACAAGAGCGGTACGTGGTCGAGCGCTGCCTTGCTAGAAACCATCCTGAGGAATGCTGTTTATGAATGACAGCACAACAGATCGAATCACCATACTGACGCACAATTTTGCACTTACGATGCGTGGCATGCTGTCATGCCCAAACGCACCCCAGATAATAACACCTGGTATTGGTCCAATGGGCCTCACACGCAGACAGTTTGGTTGCACGGAACTGCCACCGAGGCAGAACCAACATTCACCAGGAAACACAACAGATCTTCACCCTTCCCTCCAGTGAGCTTTCGCTCGGCACCACTGAAGTCGCAAATGACCGTGATTTGGGCGCAGTGGAATGCACGCCGCAGGGCGCCTGGCTCGGAGCTGTCCTTGGAGTAAGCCATCAGGTGACTGACTGTCTGGAGCCCGTTCTTCTTGCGATCGTACCTTCTCGTGATCACCGCTGTCAGCAGTCGTTTACAGCGGCTACATTCCTACGAAGTCTTACTGCAATATCGCAGCTTCTCGTTACACGGCCTCTTTCAAATTCAATGCGGCGTTTGTAAGAGGTCCATGAGTAAGGAATTTATTGCTAGCGCACTCACGCGCTGCCTGCGATATGTAAGCTACAACAGAATCGCAGACCAGAGAGCAGTGTCCGTAGCAGTAGTAGTAGTAGCTCGCAGTCGGGCGGTTGGGTCAGGTCGCTCTTAGAGAGCAGTTGTCGAATTGTATAGCTCACAGAGAGCACTTGGGTCCTGGAGTTCGGACAATGCAGTCCAGTAGTGGTGTTTTGTAGCTCAAGAAGAGCAGTAGAGTTACGGAGTTACCAAGGCCGGTCGTGGAGAACGATGGCGGTGCTTGAGCAATGTACTAAAAGGTAAAAGCAAAATATTATTTTTCTTTATTGCCGCGCGCATGTGTTAATTGCTACAACTGATTTATGTACTATTGTTATATCAAAGTCCCATGTAAATATTTTCAAAAAATCTTTCAATGATAATTTTTCTTATAAAGATAACTTTTGACAGTAATTCATCAGAATTTAAAGTTTTAACTAATTTCTCGGTGATGCTGAGGGAATTAGATTCGGAAGTGTGACACTCAAAGTAGTAAAGGAGTTTTGCTATTTGGGGAGGAAAATAACTGATGATGGTCGAAGCAGAGAGGATATAAAATGTAGACTGGCAATGGCAAGGAAAGCGTTTCTGAAGAAGAGAAATTTGTTAACATCGAGTATGTGTCGGGAAGTCGTTTCTGAAAGTGTTTATATAGAGTGTAGCCATGTATGGAAGTGAAACATGAGCGATAAATAGTTTGGACAAGAAGAGAATAGAAGCTTTCGAAATGTGATGCTACAGAAGAATGCTGAAGATTAGATGGGTAGATCACATAAATAATGAGGACGTTGTTGTTGTTGTGGTCTTCAGTCCTGAGACTGGTTTGATGCAGCTCTCCATGCTACTCTATCCTGTGCAAGCTTTTTCTCTCCGAGTACCTACTGCAACCTGCATCCCTCTGAATCTGCTTAGTGTATTCATCTCTTGGTCTCCCTCTACGATTTTTACCCTTCACGCTGCCCTCCAATGCTAAATTTGTGATCCCTTGATGCCTCAAAACATGCCCTACCATCCGGTCCCTTCTTCTTGTCAAGTTGTGCCACAAACTTCTCTTCTCCCCTATTCTATTCAATACCTCCTCATTAGTTACGCGATCTACCCACCTAATCTTCAGCATTCTTCTGTAGCACCACATTTCGAAAGCTTCTATTCTCTTCCTGTCCAAACTATTTATCGTCCATGTTTCACTTCCATACATGGCTACACTCCATACAAATACTTTCAGAAACGACTTCCTGACACTTAAATCTATACTCGATGTTAACAAATTTCTCTTCTTCAGAAACGCTTTCCTTGCCATTGCCAGTCTACATTTTATATCCTCTCTACTTCGACCATTATCAGTTATTTTACTCCCTAAATAGCAAAACTCCTTTACTACTTTAAGTGTCTCATTTCCTAATCTAATTCCCACAGCATCACCCGATATAATTTGACTACATTCCATTATCCTCGTTTTGCTTTTGTTGATGTTCATCTTATATCCTCCTTTCAAGACACTGTCCATTCCGTTCAACTGCTCTTCCAAGTCCTTTGCTGTCTCTGACAGAATTACAATGTCATCGGCGAACCTCAAAGTTTTTATTTCTTCTCCATGGATTTTAATACCTACTCCGAATTTTTCTTCTGTTTCCTTTACTGCTTGCTCAATATACAGATTGAATAACATCGGGGAGGGGCTACAACGCTGTCTCACTCCCTTCCCCACCACTGCTTCCCTTTCATGTCCTTCGACTCTTATAACTGCCATCTGGTTTCTGTACAAATTGTAAATAGCCTTTCGCTCCCTGTATTTTACCCCTGCCACCTTCAGAATTCGAAAGAGAGTAGTCCAGTCAACATTGTCAAAAGCTTTCTCTAAGTCTACAAATGCTAGAAATGTAGGTTTGCCTTTCCTTAATCTTTCTTCTAAGATAAGTCGTAAGGTCAGTATTGCCTCACGTGTTCCAACATTTCTACGGAATCCAAACTGATCTTCCCCGAGGTCCGCTTCTACCAGTTTTTCCATTCGTCTGTAAAGAATTCGCGTTAGTATTTTGCAGCTGTGACTTATTAAACTGATAGTTCGATAATTTTCACATCTGTCAACACCTGCTTTCTTTGGGATTGGAATTGTTATATTCTTCTTGAAGTCTGAGGGTATTTCGCCTGTCTCATATATCTTGCTCACCAGATGGTAGAGTTTTGTCATGACTGGCTCTCCCAAGGCTGTCAGTAGTTCTAATGGAATGTTGTCTACTCCCGGGGCCTTGTTTCGACTCAGGTCTTTCAGTGCTCTGTCAAACTCTTCACGCAGTATCTTATCTCCCATTTCGTCTTCCTCTACATCCTCTTCCATTTCCATAATATTGTCCTCAAGTACATCGCCCTTGTATAAACGCTCTATATACTCCTTCCACCTTTCTGCCTTCCCTTCTTTGCTTAGAATTGGGTTTCCATCTGAGCTCTTGATATTCATACAAGTGGTTCTCTTTCCTCCAAAGGTCTCTTTAATTTGCCTGTAGGCAGTACCTATCTTACCCCTAGTGAGATAAGCCTCTACATCCTTACAATTGTCCTCTAGCCATCCCTGCTTAGCCATTTTGCACTTCCTGTCGATCTTGTTTTTGAGACGTTTGTATTCCTTTTTGCCTGCATCATTTACTGGATTTTTATATTTTCTCCTTTCATCAATTAAATTCAATATTTCTTCTGTTACCCAAGGATTTCTATTAGCCCTCGTCTTTTTACCTACTTGATCATCACTACTTCACTACTTCATCCCTCAGAGCTACCCATTCTCCTTCTACTGTATTTCTTTCCCCCATTCCTGTCAATTGTTCCCTTATGCTCTCCCTGAAACTCTGTACAACCTCCAGTTTAATCAGGTTATCCAGGTCCCATCTCCTTAAATTCCCACCTTTTTGCAGTTTCTTCAGTTTTAATCTACAGTTCATAACCAATAGATTGTGGTCAGAGTCCACATCTGCCCCTGGAAATGTCTTACAATTTAAGACCTGGTTCCTAAATCTCTGTCTTACCATTATATAATCTATCTGACACCTTTTAGTATCTCCAGGATTCTTCCATGTATAAACCTTCTTTTATGATAGAATTGGGGAGAAGAGGAGTTTGTGGCACAACTTGACTAGAAGAAGGGATCGGTTGGTAGGACAAGTTCTGAGGTATCAAGGGATCACCAGTTTAGTATTGGAGGGCAGCGTGGTGAGTAAAAATCGTGAGGGGAGACTAAGAGATGATTACACTAAGCAGATTCAGAAGGATGTAGGTTGCAGTAGGTACTGGGAGATGAAGAAGCTTGCACAGGATAGAGTAACATGGAGAGCTGCATCAAACCAGTCTCAGGACTGAAGACCACAACAACAACAACAAAAACACTAATGTCTCCTATCCATAGTCATGCCGATTATCGGATAGAAAATCAGTTGTGTTTCATATATAACAAAATCTAGTGGCCAGCATTGCACTGGGCTGTGTCAGAAAAATTTCTTACAGGAGCAGATAGATATATACACGATTTCCGGCGACATCATTGAGGTAAGAATTTTCAGTTTATTCAGAATGATTTTTCAGGGCCATGACGCAGCACTGCTGACGTCCAGATTTACCAGTTTATATTCACAGTCAGTTAATTATTGAAAGGTTACATTACGAGATTTCTTTTGAAAGGTTATATATGAGTCACATTTTTATTGACAGTTTAGTCACCTTTTTATTGCGAGGTTACGGAATTTATCTGTTGGGAGGTTACACGTTCATAACGGTGTCTTTGTCGTCTTAAAGGCATTCTTGACTAACTTCGACTCACCACGTCCATCCTCAAAGGTAATTAACGCTCGAGACCTTTACAGGGTTCTTTACTAGCACCACTCTTACGTGACTGGTGTGACATGTGAAGTGACGTCATCTTTCAGACTTAGAAACGCACCTACCAACTTCCGTGTATGTCGCACAACTCCTTCTTGGTGTAGCCATTTTTTCTGTCAGTATACCTTCAGAAAAGACTTCCTAACCCTTAAATTTACGCAGTGTCTTACAAAGTTCTCTTGAGCAACACGTTTCCTGGTATTGCCAGTCTGCATTTTATATGCTCCCTGTTTCGACCATCATCCGTTAATTTGATCGCTAAGTAGCATACCTAATCTTCGTTTCGTAGTCTAATTCCCTCAGCATCGCCTGATTTAGTTCCGCTATATTCCATTAACCTTGTTTTAGTTTTGTTGATGTGCATCCTACAACTCTCTTTTCAAGACACTTCCCAATCTGTTAAACTGCCTTTTCTTTCAAAATCAAAATCCAATCAGCAAACCTTCAAGTTATGATTTATTTTTGCTGAGTTGCAATTCCCGTTCCAAATCTCTCCTGGGTTTCTTTTACCGCATGCTCAATGTACAGAGAGAATAACAATATGGATGGGCGACAAACTAGCCTGACTCGCTTCGCAAGCACTGCTCCCCTTACATGTTTTTCGACACTTATAAAAACATTCTGCCTTCTGGAAGAATGTAGCTATTAATTCATTACAAAATATATGAACCTTAATTTTATGACTTGATCTCATATAACATGTTTGGAATGCTCACTATATCAGTGTTGTTGCTCGCAGAGTTTTAATTCAGACCCAAAGCCATCCAAAGACCAGCTTTGTAAGACAAATGGCTTTCACAACGCATGGAGCCTACGGAAATCACAAGTAACGCTCTATGCTGGGGGTTACGTAAATCCGATTTGATGTTAATTGATTTGTACTAATTTGTACGTGTACGAGATAGTCTATGTTCAAACACTGATTATTCAACTGGTATTCCTTTTTTTTATTGATCATGCGTGATGTGTATTATACTTCAATTATGTACACTCTATTTGACGTATAGGTTTTTTAATTGTTGAATTCGTCTTTTTTCCTTCATTTATGAGAAGTAGGGTACGCTGCTAGATACACTACAAAGAGCTGCTGGAATGCAAGTTCTCAAATAATTTGCAAGAACAGCTGTGTCGGGAACACACACACACACACAAAACACAGATTTACAACAGTACTGATAATCATCTGTCACTTACGTAAAAACATAAAACTTCTGGTCTGCTAGGCATGAATGCCATACGATGGATAACTTACCCCAACTCGTATCTTGCTGCCCTTGGCGACCAGGTCTTTCCTCAGCCCTTCGAGTAGCACTTTGACAGCGTGCTTGCTGGCGGAATACATCGCCATAACATCTAAAGACGGTGGTGCGTGTCCCACAACACTGAAAATTAGGAAACAGGTTGCAACATTAGAAATAGTCTGCAACATCATAGGTGCGTGTGAAATCAGTACCTGAGCCCAGTCCTGGATTATTAATCTCAAATAATAATATACCCGTCAAATGCACAATGCTATTTTGCTGCGTATTCCGTAAGGTGCTACTTTATCAATCATCTTCCCAATCTTTTTCCCTATTTTTTGTTATTCCTCTCTCACTAAAATTTTTAACTTTTCGTTATCTAGAGCCAGTGCATAAATCAGTGGTGATGATTTACTGAATTACTTTTAGCCAGTTCTAGGCAATGCTAATAAGCTATGGTCATATTAATTCATACCACTGGCAGGAACTAATTACTTGAACTTAATAATCAATGTTGGCTACACTTTCTGAGAGATGCTTTTGCACTCCACCTGGCAACATTCTTTGGATGCTCATGTACCGATAACTTATCAGCTTCGCTTACTGATGGTTTATTGTGTCCATGGGAATAATTCCGACACAGCTTTATTATAGAAACAAAGTTTCTTGTGACGACATCATGTTTAAGATATTTTCTGTTTTCTTGCTGCATCAAATTAGAGTGGAAAGGTAAGCTATCGATCATTACCTCCATCACCTTCATCAGAAGTAACTGGCTGTTAACGCGCCAAGAAGGCTGTGAATAGTTTATACACAGCATTGTTATAATTATTGTTGTAAACTTTGATTTGGTCCAGTGATCGGAGAACGTGAGAGAGTGGTCTTTGATTTGGTCCAGTGATAGGAGAACCTGTGAGAGGTGTCTTTACTATGACCTGCTAGATTTTGCGATATCGTCCTGAGCAAGGATTCACACAAAACTGACCCGACATTTTTATACTCTAGTACATTAGCACTTACAACTGAGGCACCACCCGGCTCTCTGGCAGTTACACAAAGTCACAGAAGTTGTTTGAAAAACTTAGTAGCTCGAGTGAAAGCAATTTGCACCGAAATAATCACCTTAGTCCGGAATTAAGTTCTTTACTTGTCTGTTACATCTACATCTACATCCATACTCCGCAAGCCACCTGACGGTGTGTAGCGGAGGGTACCCTGAGTACCTCTATCGGTTCTCCCTTCTATTCCAGTCTCGTATTGTTCGTGGAAAGAAGGATTGTCGTATGCCTGTGTGTGGGCTCCAATCTCTCTCATTTTATCCTCATGGTCTTTTCGCGAGATAGACGTAGGAGGGAGCAATATACTGCGTGACTCCTCGGTGAAAGTATGTTCCCGAAACTTCAACAAAAGCCCGTACCGAGCTACTGAGCGTCTCTCCTGCAGAGTCTTCCGCTCGAGTTTATCTACCATCTCCGTAACGCTTTCGTGATTACTAAATGATCCTGTAACGAAGCGCGCTGCTCTCCGTTGGATCTTCTCTATCTCTTCTATCAACCCTATCTGGTACGGATCCCACACTGCTGAGCAGTATTCAAGCAGTGGGCGAACAAGCGTACTGTAACCTACTTCCTTTGTTTTTGGATTGCATTTCCTTAGGATTCTTCCAATGAATCTCAGTCTGGCATCTGCTTTACCGACGATCAACTTTATATGATCATTCCATTTTAAATCACTCCTAATGCGTACTCCCAGATAATTTATGGAATTAACTGCTTCCAGTTGCTGACCTGCTATATTATAGCTAAATGATAAGGCATCTTTCTTTCTATGTATTCGCAGCACATTACACTTGTCTACATTGAGATTCAATGTATCGTTAATCGCTATCATTCTAAGTATAATAGCACACATCTACCTTAAATTGCGCGATAAAAGACTGAGTTACAATATCTGAGCAAGATTTATATAGCTGATCTCGGCTGGTATTGGGTAGCTTTGGCTTTTTTTACTTAGCGTACACGTCGTCGGCCGTATTATACACTCAGGTGAGAACAGTCATGAGATAGCAATTCGCATAATGACAAGAGTGTGCCGAGAATACCAAATTTCAGGCATTACTTCTCACTACGGACAACGCAGTGGCTGACAACCTTAGCAGTGGCGTTTGCATGGAGTTGTCAGCGCTAACAGACAAGCAACACTAACAGCACATTGCGTGGAGCGCCTCTCCTGGGCTCTTGAGCATATCGGTCGGGCCCTAGACTACTGAAAAACCGTAACCTGGTCAGTTGAGTCCCAATTTAAATTGATAACAGCTGATGGTAGGTTTCGAGTGCGGCGCAGACCCGGCGACGTCATGGACCCAGTTTGTCAACAAGCCTCTGCGCAAGTCGGTGGTGTGGTGGTGGCTCCATAATGGTGTGGGCTGTGTTTATATGGAATGTACTGTGTCATTGATTGGAAATGTTTATGTTGAACTACTTGGAGACCATCTGCACCCATTCACAGACTTCATGTTCCCAAACAACGATGGAATTTTTATGGATGGCAATGCACCATGCACAATTGTTCGTGATTGGTTTGAAGAACATTCTGGACAATTCGAACTAAAGATTTGGCCAGACAGATCGCCCGACATGAACTGCATCGAATATTTATGGGACTTAATCGAGAGGTCAGTTCGTGTACAAAATCCTGCACTGACAACAGTTCTTCACTACTGGCCGGCTGTAGAGGTAATATTTGTACAGGGACTTCCAATGGCTTGTTGAGTCCATGCCACATCGAGTTGCTAAACTATACTGGAGAAAAGGAGGTACGACAGGATATTAGGAAGAATCTTATGATATTTGTCACTTCAGTGTATTTTAAACTTCATTAAAATTTGTCGGCTTAAAAAGCTAAATAGTTTTGTGTAGATGAGCTTTCTCAGTTTTTTGCTCATGTCTGAAGGCATTTTTACCTGTAAAAAGTGTGCTGAATGTTTACGAGATTCTATGTTAGGGCTTTACGTAACGCTTATCCGTGAGAAAACATTTTAGCATCGACAATGATCTCTTCTGCTTTTTTGCACCCAATGCAACTGGTGCTCACTAAGCGTGAGAAACTCCTTCAGACGTTTTTCTCACGATCGAAAATCTGTGCCAAAACTATGTATGTTAGACTGAAAGCTACAGAAACGACATAAATACGTAACTGAATAAAATTAAGAATACATTCCTGGCATAGGGCCTGCCACAAGCTCACCTGTTGATATGGATGATGAAGCCGTCCTCGACGCCCCTGTTCAGCATGTCCTGCACGGCCTCTCTGGTGCAGATGCTCAGACCCAGCACGTTCACGTCCAGGATACTCTTCCAGTCTTCCGTTTTGCCACCTGGTCACAAGAATAAAAAGAAATTTTACTGTACTAGATGAAATGCGATGTCAACTAACTCATACAACTGCTGTGGCGGACGCTAAAAGACAATCTTACTATTAATATTCAGAGAGTATAGGTTCAAAGAAGGGTCAAACAACGTATTACTTCCTGCCACATAAACTCTGTGAACCGTCTATGGGGAGAAATTTCAGTGATATAGAGGCTCACAGACGTTTGTTCTTTCTGTGCACCATCTGAGAATGCAACATGGTAGTGATGCCCAACGTACTCTTCACCTCACTTCGTAGGATGGCTTGCAGAGTGCAGCACAATTAAGAAGCCAGGATCGAGATGGCCATCGACCAGTGTGATTGAGCACCGCAGGATATTTACACATACAGGGTCGTCCATTGATCGTGACCTGGCCAAATATCTCACGAAATAAGCGTCAAACGAAAAAACTACAAAGAACGAACCTTGTCTAGCTTGAAGGAGGAAACCAAATGGCGCTATGGTTGGCCCGCTGGATGGCGCTGCCATAGGTCAAACGGATATCAACTGCGTTTTTTTTATATACGAACCCCCATTTTTATTACATATTCGTGTAGTACGTAAAGAAATATGAATGCTTTAGTTGGACCACTTTTATCGCTTTGTGATAGTTGGCGCTGTAATAGTCACAAACATATGGCTCACAATTTTAGACGAACAGTTGGTGACAGGTAGGTTTTTTAAATTAAAATACAGAACGTAGGTACGTTTGAACATTTTATTTCGTTTGTTCCAATGTGATACATATACCTTTGTGAACTTATCATTTCCGAGACTTCATGCTGTTACAGCCTGGCTACCTGTAAATACCACATTATTGCAATAAATGCTCAAAATGATGCCCGTCAACTTCAATGCATTTGGCAATACGTGTAACTACATTCCTCTCAACAGAGAGTAGTTCGCCTTCCGTAATGTTCGCACATGCATTGACAATTCGCTGACGCATGTTATCAGGCGTTGTCGGTGGATCACGATAGCAAATATCCTTCAGCTTTCCTCACAGAAAGAAATGATGCTTACTTCGTGAGATATTTGGCCCGGTCACTGTCAATGGCGGTAGTATCATGTATACGAGATACATTGGCGGAGTCGTCACTTGTACTCAGGTGATTCAAGTGAAAATTTTTCCGACGTGATTATGGCCACACTACGTGAATTAACAGACTTTGAACGCGGAATGGAGTGAGTTCAATATTCCGAGATCTACAGGGCCAAGAATGTGCCGAGAAGACAAAACTTCAAGCATTACTTCTCATCACCGACAACTCACTGGACGACAATCTTCACTTAACGGCCGAGAGCACCGGCGTTTCCATAGGATTGTCGGTGCTAACAGAAAAGCAACACTGCGTGAAACAACTGCAAAAATCAATGTGGCACGTACGACGAACGTACGAGACGTTAAGCCCCCTGCACACAGGGACAGTAATGGCAGCCAGTAGTACTAGCCACACTGGGAGCAAGTAATTATCCCTCCACTGTTTCCATGTGTAGAGGTATTTCGGCATCGCCGTGGAGTAGTCTGCTCGCGACCAGCAAACTCAAGCAGTTTTGAGATTAGTAGACGTCAAATGTCCAGTAACACGGTCACATTATCTGATGGCAGCCATTACTGGACGTGTCTTAAAAGGTTCTGACTGTCAGTAGAACACTAGGTACTACCGTTGTGCGTGTTATACTTTCGTTGCAAAATGTCTTCAGTATATGAAGAAGCGCAGTCAAAACAGACTGCTTGTGTAAAATGGAGTGTGAACAATATAAGTATATTTTTAGAAATTTATGTAAACTATGGAACATTTGTCATTGTGATTATGCCAACAAGGCAAAGACGGAGAGTTCTGTGGTGAAGTTAAAGAGTGACTTAGTGGAACTAGCGGTCTCAGTTCCCGACGTGGGTTTTTTGAGAGCCCGATAAAGGCTACAAAGGCCACGTATAGAGCTGAACTCTTGAAAGTGAGTTCCTCAAGACAAAATGGTTCAAATGGCTCTGAGCACTATGGGACTTAACAGCTATGGTCATCAGTCCCCTAGCACTTAGAACTACTTAAACCTAACTAACCTAAGGACAACACACAACACCCAGTCATCACGAGGCTCCTCAAGACAAGCGGAGCGGGAACTGACATCTGCGTACCGAAGCTACCATGGTTCACTGCAGCTGGCCATCTCAATGAGAGATGTAGTCATCACGATGAGATCAGCATCGAATTTGGTTTTTAATCCTTGTGTGTGTCAAATGACAATCGTGAGCCCAGGTAAATCAGTAAATAGATATTCAATTAATTGTCACCTTCTAGTCCTAAGGCCATATAATTTCTATTATGTATTAAAATGGAAACGAAAGCAACAAATGTATTTGTAAACACAAGGAGAAAAGTATAATAACAATTACTTCAAAAGAGAACACTCTTCAGAGTATTTGTTTTAATAAGATACTAGGCTACATCAAACGACTATGACTACGAAGCCATTGCGTCTTAAAGCATTTTGCAGCGTTTTCAGTGTAATCAACTGTTAACATCTTATAACCTCTCAACAGATATAATTCCGTAACCTCCCAATAAAAAAAGTGACTAACCTCTCAAAAAAATGAGACTCATATATAACTTTTCCAAAGAAATCTCGTAATGTAACGTTTCAATAATTAATTGACTGTGAAACTAAACTGCACGTCAGCAGTGCTGCGTCATGGCCCTGAAAAATTATTCTGAATAAACTGAAAATTCTTACCTCAATGATGTCGCCGGATAACGCGTATATATCTGCTTCTATAAGAAATTTTTCTGGCAGAGCCCAGTGCAATGCTGGCCACTTCAATTTGTTACGTATGAAAAACAACTGATATTCTTTACGATAATTGGCATGACTACGGATAGGAGAAATTAGTAAACACTTTAAATTCAGATGAATGACTGTCAAAAGTTATCTTTATAAGAAAGATTGTCATTGAAAGATTTTTTGAAAATATTTACATGAGACTTTGATACAACAATAGTACAAAAATCAGTTGTAGCAATTAACATATGCGCGAGGCAATAAAGAACAATAATTTTGGCTTTTACCTTATACTACATCGCTCAGGCACCGCCATCGTTCTCCACGACCGGCCTTGGTAATTCCATAACTCTACTTTCTTCTCGAGCTACAATACTGGACTGCATTGTCCGAACTCCAGGACGCAAGTGCTCTCTGTGAGCTATACAACTCGACAACTGCTCTCTATAAGCGACCTGGCCCAATCGCCCGACTGCGAGCTACTACTATTACTACTACTACTACTACTACTACTGCCGACGCTGCTCTCTGGTCTGCGATTCTATTGTAGCTTACATATCGCAGGGAGCAATCCATCGAAGTTACATCTGCTCGAGTGCGCTAGCAATAAATTCCTTAGTCATGGACCTCTTACAGTCTAAACAAACTTTGTTATTCACTGCACAATAACACTATTAAGATGTTCAGAACAGTTTATTTTACAGAGTTTGTCGATAACTACTTAGGGCCTAAGTACAACTGCTGTGCCACTTATTACATGCCAGCAGCATTCATCTACCAAGACATTCGTCGTTCACCACTGAAGTACTTAGCCAGTTCCTTCCTCGTTCCCCAAGCAATTTTGCACTGTGTGTTTATAGAGCCAGCCGCTATCAGTGACGGAAGTTCTGTTCCAGTGGAACGCCGCTTGTTGGGTTGAAACAAACTGGTGTCAGTGTCATCATTTTCAACCAATTCTCTTTCAACATAGGTTGCTGGTGACGTTGTTCGCAACCAGTTTGGGGAGTATATTGTACAGTCAAATTTATTGTTTCTAACTCAACTTTGATTTCTTTTCCAAAGACAATAAATCTTGCTGCAGCTATACCAAATTCGTTTTCCACCATTCTGTGAGAATGGAAAAGCGACATATGAATTTACGTTCGCGAAATATCAAATATCGTTTCATTAAGTTCGGTGACAAAGGGAAAGCGTCATCACTCAAAAGAGACTGAGGTGACTAATATCATGGAATAGGGATATACGCACACACGAATTGCGGTAGTACCGCGTACACAAGGCATACAAGGGCAGTGCATTGACGGAGCTGCCATTTGTACCCATGTGATTCATCTGAAAAGTGAACGACCTTATTATGATCGCACAACGGAAATTAACAGACTCTGAACGCTTAAAGGAGTGAAGGCAGCAAACGACCGACACTAGTTTCTTTGCTAACACCACAACATCGCCTGCAGCGCCTCACCTGGACTCGTGACCATATGGGTTAGACTCCAGACGACTGGAGAACTGTGGCTTGGTCAGATCAGTCCCGATTTCAGTTAATAAGAGCTGATGGTAGGGTTAGAATGTGGCGAAGACTCCACGAAGCCAAGTTGTCAACCAGGCAACGTGCACGCTGGTTGTGGCTCTGTAATGGTTTGGGCTGCGTTTATGTGGAATAGGCTGAGTCCTCTGGTCCAACTGAACCAATCATTCACTGGAAATGGATATGTTCGGCTACAAGGAGGCCATTTCGAGCCATTGATGGACTTCACATTCCGATACAACGGTGGAATTTTTTGTGGATGATAATGCTCCATGTCACCGACCCACAATTCTTCGTGATTAGTCTGAAGAACATTCTGGACAATTCGAGAGAATCATTTGGCCACCCTGATTGTCCGACAAGAAACACATCAGACATTTATGGGACATAATGGAGCACTAATTTTGTGCACAAAGTCATACACAGGCAACGCTTTCGCAATTATGCACGGCTATAGAGGCAGCATGGCTCAGTTTTCCTGCAGCGGACTTCGAACGGCTTGTTGACTCCATGCCTCGTCGAGTTAATGCACTAAGCCGGGTTAACGTAAGTCTGACATGATATTAGGAGGTATCCGATGACTTCTGTAAAGTGTTTATTAGAAAAATTTTATGTAGTATTGTCTTATGCTGACTAAAGCGAGAACAGTCGGAATACATTCGCGTCATTCGTTCTTCCATTGGTTGCTGTGCCCACTAACGATAAGTCGTCAGGCCTCTAGTTTTGGACGGGCAGGAATGGCATTTCTCATTCCCGTACCTGATTTCGATATTCTACACTCCTGGAAATGGAAAAAAGAACACATTGACACCGGTGTGTCAGACTCACCATACTTGCTCCGGACACTGCGAGAGGGCTGTACAAGCAATGATCACACGCACGGCACAGCGGACACAACAGGAACCGCGGTGTTAGCCGTCGAATGGCGCTAGCTGCGCAGCATTTGTGCACCGCCGCCGTCAGTGTCAGCCAGTTTGCCGTGGCATACGGAGCTCAATCGCAGTCTTTAACACTGGTAGCATGCCGCGACAGCGTGGACGTGAACCGTATGTGCAGTTGACGGACTTTGAGCGAGGGCGTATAGTGGGCATGCGGGAGGCCGGGTGGACGTACCGCCGAATTGCTCAACACGTGGGGCGTGAGGTCTCCACAGTACATCGATGTTGTCGCCAGTGGTCGGCGGAAGGTGCACGTGCCCGTCGACCTGGGACCGGACCGCAGCGACGCACGGATGCACGCCAAGACCGT